>NW_003852483.1:4311125-4337161 GCF_000181295.1 Otolemur garnettii | reverse complement strand
GTGATGCCATGGCACTCCACCCAGGAGGATAGCTTGAGGCTTGTCTAAAAAATAAAAAAAAAAAAAAAGTAATTATTACAAAATCATGGAGAATTTAAAAACAAACACTAAGTAGAGGTTAGTATTGAGAGAATAAACTATTTGGAGATCTTTCTTAGAACCTGAACTTCTGTCTTGAGTCAAGCTGAAATTATTTTCTTTCTTTTCTTTCTCTCTCTTTCTTTCTTTCTTTTTCTTTCTGCCACGACCTCTGAAGTACTTTTCAGTCAAAAGGGACAATACTGTACGCAGGGACTGAAGGCTCACACATGGCTTTGATAAAGGATTTTTTTTTTCTAGGCCAGGGACAAAAAAATTTTAATGTGGAAATAGTGTCTTGTCTGAATTGTATAGTGACTTGATTATAATCCTATATCCTATATCCTATAATATAATCAAATTAGCCCATATGAAATTTTTGAAGTCTGGCCATGAAAGGCAGTAGATTATAGTCCTTTGGATCCTGCTCTCTGACCAGTCCTATAGCAAAGTTTTAGCCTGGCACTGACTGCTGAGAAAAAAAAATCTCTGTCTACCCATGAAATACATAGCTTAATAACAACAAGTAAATAACCATCTGTAGACATGATCATTGGTTTTAAAAGACATCTGCTATTCCAGCCAAGTATGGAATGTTATAGTAATGGCGAGATACATGTGTGTGCCTGAACTGCTTCCAGACTCTACAAATGGAGGCTCCTGCCAGTGGTAGATGTGAAGGTTCTTCAAAATCCCCTTGTGGATTGAGAAATGATACAATCCTGCAAACCATCAGAAAGAGGATCTGATGATTAAAGTTACCTCTCAAAGTATTACAAACTCATGTCACTGAGTTGATTCTGTACTATTTTCTGATTGCCAACTGGAACTGTGCACACTATTACAAAGCGGAGGGTAGGAAAGTATGGAATAGTTCGTTATCAAATTGTTTCTGTGTCATCTGAAATTGGACCAATTTTCAAGTCCTGATCAAAGTTGCAGGAACAATTTATATGGAAAACTTTTAAGAATCAACATTTAAGAAACATAACTATTATAGGACATAATTGGACAGGCCTTGATGAAATCAAATAAATTTACATGTTAATATCTGGAGATTATTTAGTTTTAAGAGTTACTGTCATAGATAAGTCAATAAATTAGTTTATTTATTTATATTTCAGATTAATATGAGGGTACAGAGGAGTAGGTTACAATGTTTGTGCTTTTTAGATAAGGTCTATGTTGTTGTTGTGTCTCACTCCCAGGAGGTTTGCCATATACCCTTACATTGTCCCCATTAGGTGGCAACACACCAATCCCTGACCCTCTTCCCCTCTCCCTTTTCCTAGTCCCTCTTACCCCCAACTTGAATATAATTGATGTTTTCTCTTGTGTGGGTATCTACTGTAGTTCATCTACTGGTTTATTAGTATTAAGTACATTGAGTGCTTGCTTTTCCATTCTTGTGAAACTTTATTAATGAGAATGTTCTCCAACTCTGTTCAGGTTAATACAAAAGATGTAAAGTCTCTATGTTTTTTTATTTGGTAGAGACAGAGTCTTACTTTATTGCCCTTGGTAGAGTGCCATGGCATCACACAGCTCACAGCAACCTCCAACTCCTGGACTTAGGCGATTCTCTTGCCTCAGCCTCCCAATAGCTGGGACTATGAGGTACCCACCCCAGTGCTCAGATATTTTTTTGTTGCAGTTTGGCCAGGGCCGGGTTTGAACCCACCACCCTCGGTATATGGGGCCAGTGCCCTACCCACTGAGCCACAGGCACTGCCCAAGTTTCCATCTTTTTTATGGCTTAGTGGTATTCCATGGTAAACATACCCCACAGTTTATTAATCCATTCATGGGTTGATGGGGACTTGGGTTGTTTACACATCTTTGCAATTGAAATTGAGTTGCAATAAACAATCTAGTACAAATGTCCTTATGATAAATTTCTTTTTTTTTTTTCAGGTAGATGCTTAATATTAGGATTACATGATCAAAAGGAAGGTCTATTTTGAGTTATTTGAGGATTCTCCATACTTCTTTCCAAAGAGGCTGTATGAGTTTGAATCTCACCAACAGTAGGGTGAGATGCTCCACTTCTGTGCCAGCGTCTGTAGGTTTGGGACTTTGTGATGTGGACTATTCTCACTGGGGTTAGAAGATATTTCAGGGTGGTTTGATTTGCATTCCTCTGATGATCATGGATGATTAGCATTTTTTCATATGTTTGTTAGCCATTCATTTGTCTTCCTCACAGAAGGGTCTGTTCATGTCTTTTGCCCAGTGGTATATGGGACTGTTTGCTCGTTTGGGGTTGATTAATTTGAGTTCTCTGTAGATTCTAGTTATCAATCCTATGTCAGATTGGTAACATGAAAATATCTTTTCTCATTTGGAAGATTATCTGTTTGCTTTGTTTTGTCCTTTACTGTGCAGTACTGTGCAGAGGTTTTTTTAGCTTAATTTAGTCTCATGTGTTTATTTCTTTTGTTATGGTGATTGCCACGGAAGTCTTCTTCATAAAATATTTCCCTAGACTGACATCATCAAGAGTTTTTCCAATGCTTTCTTTCCAGTATTTTTATCATGTCTTAGATTTAAATGTTTTATCTATCTAGAGTCAATTTTTGTAAGTGGTGAAAGGTCCCTAGCTTCTATCTTTTACATGTGATTATCCAGTTCTCCCAGCACCATTTATTGAATATGGATTCTTTTATTTGGTGTATACTTCTTTTTGGTTTAGTGAAGACGAGATGGTGATAAGCGGCTTGTTTCACCTCTAAGTTTTCTATTCTGTTCCACATGTCTATGTCTCTATTTTTGTGCTAATACCATACTGTTTTGAATGCTGTGGACTTGTAATATCAATTGAAATCTAGTGTAGTGATGCCTCCAGCTTTATTTTTATTACTAAGAATTGCCTTGGTTCCATGCAAAATGAAGAAAGATTTTTTCCAGTTCCCAAATTATGCTTTTGGTAGTTAAATGGGGATTGCATTAAATATATAGATTGCTTTGAGTAGTATAGACAGTTTAACAATGTTGATTTTTCCCAGCCACAAGCATGGTATATTCTTCTATTTGTTAATGTCTTCTGCTATTTACTTTCTTAAGGTTTCAAACTTCTCTTTGTAAAAATTCTTCATCTTCTTTGTGAGGTATATTCTTAGGTTATTTTCTTTGAAACTGCTTTAAGGGGTACTGTGTCCTTGATTTGCTTCTTAACTTGACTGTCATTGGGGTATACAAAGTCTACTGATTTGTGGATGTTGACTTTATACCCTGAGACATTACTATATTTTTCAATCACTTCCAGGAGTCTTATGATTGATTCTCTAGATTTTTCTAAGTATAAGACCATATCTGCAAAGAGTGAGCATTTGACCTCCTCTACTGCAATTTGGATGCCATTAATATCCTTCTCTTGCCTGTTTGCATTGGCTAAAACTTCCAAAAGTATGTTGAATACTAGTGGCAATAGTGGATATCCTTGTCTCATTCCAGTTCTAAGTGGAAAAGCTTTCAGTTTTTACCCTATTCAGTATGATATTGGTTGAATGTTTGCCATAGTTGACTTCAATGAATTTAAGAAATGTGCCATCCATGCCTATATTTTTAAATGTTCTTTTTAGAAAAGTAATTTTCCTGAATTTTGTCAAATGCTTTTTCTGTATTTATTGAGAGGATCATATGGTCTTTGTTTTTTCTTCCATTAATGTGGTAAATTACATTTATAGATTCGCATATGTTAAAACCACCTTTTATCCCTGGGATGACACCTACTTCATTGTGATGTTTAATTTTTTAATGTGTAGCTATATTCTACTTGCTAAGATCTTATTGAGTATTTTTGCATTGACATTCATTAGTTAAATTGGTCTGTAGCTTTCGTTTTCAGTTGGATCCTTTCCTGGTTTGGGTTACCAGGGTGATTTTTGCTTCATAGACTGTGTTGGGGAAGGCTCCTTCCTTCTCACTGTTTTGGAATAGGTTTTGCAACATAGATACAAGCTCTGTTTTGAAGTTTTGATAGAATTCTATTGTGAACAGATTATTCATTGAAGCTCAATTCATAATAGCCAAGTCATGCAAGAACCCCAAGTGCCCATCAATCCATGAATAGATTAATAAATTGTTGTATATGTATACCATGGAATAATATGCAGCCTTAAAAAATATGGAGCCTTTACCTCTTTTATGTTTACATGGAGGGACTTGGAACATATTTTCCTGAGTAAACTATCTCAAGAATGGAGGAAAAAGTATTCAATGTACTCAGTACTTCTATGAAACCAACTTATATTTACTCACACTTTCTTATGAAAGATTGAACACAACTATAGCCGAGGATGAAGGAGAGAAATGGAGTGGGAAGGGAGGGGAGGGGAGAGGTTTGATAGAGGGAGGGTAAAAGGTGGGACCATACCTATGGAGCATATTGCAAGGGTACAAGTCAAATCTGTCAAGTGTAGAACATAAATGTCTTAACACAATAATCAAGTAAATTAGGTGAAAGCTATGTTGATTGGTTTGATGTAAGCATGTCAGATTGTATAAAAAAAATCAACATATTGTACCCCACATATGCATAAATGTATTCATGATCTATGTGTATGTGACTTAATAAAAAAATAAAGAAAGAAAAAAAAAAGAATTCTGATGTGAAGCTGTCTGGTCCAGGGCTTTTTTTGTTGTTGTTGGGAATTTTTTTTATTGTTTATTCAATTTCAGTGCATGATATTCATCTGTTCAATAGATCAATTTCTTCCTGCTTAAGTCTAGGGAAGTTGTGTGATTCCAGGTATTGGTCCATTTCCTCTGCATTGTCTAATTTCTGGACATAGAGTTTTTTGTAGTAATTGGAGATAATCTCTTGTATCTCCGTGATATCTGTTGTTATTTCCACTTTTTCATTTCTGATTGAGGTAATTCAAGATCTTTTCTGTTTCTAGTTAACCTGGCCAAAGGCTTATCAATTTTGTTTATCTTTTCAAAGAACTTTTTGTTTTATTAATTGTCCAAATAGTTCTTTTGCTTTCAATTTCATTTATTTCTGATTAAATTTTGGTTATTTATTTCCTTCTGTTAGATTTTGGATTGGATTGCCCTTCCTTTTCCATATCTTTGAGATGATTCATTACTTTGTTGATGTGTGCTCTAGCATGGGAACATCTAATGCTGTAAATATTCCTCTTTGGAGTGCTTTTGTAATATTCCACAGATTTTGGTAGGCTGTGGCTTCTTTATCATTATGTTCAGAAATCTAATAATTTCCTTCTTTATGTCCTCCTTAACCCACCCTGTTTTTATGCCAGTAAGGGAAATGGGAGAATTATAGTATTAGAGATATGCGATATGTTTTCATTAGTATTGGGGGATGTGGGAGCTGGTTCCTATTAGATTGAGATAATGTAGATTTGGAAGTGTTTTCTGTGTATTTGTTAAAAAATACGCTAGAGAAATTTTTTATGTAACTTGGGCAGATATACTGATTTGTGTAGATCCATCAGCAGATGGATGGATTATGTATTTATTCATTTTATTAAGCTTGGGATTGTTAGAGAAGTATTTGGGAATATTTGGGGAATGAGGTGGGGAGGTTGTATTCTGGAGATGTAGACTATCACATAGTGTTTTGAGGGACGTACATATTCGGGGATTGGGAATACTTGTATGTCTGTAAATTTGGAAGTTCTGTATATATATTAGAGTATAAGGATTGTTGGTATTTTTATGCTTTGTATGTATCTCTCTGACTATGGTGGGTGTGGATTCATGCATAGTTTGTGAAGGTGTATATAAAGGGTTTGTGACTATCATGAGTGAGGAATCCTTTCTGTCTGTCCTGGAACATGCTACTTACAGAACTTGGTGGTTCTGATTGTGTGTGTTCTCAGAGTTTGTGAGATATATTTATATACATTTTATAAATAGATTGTGGCTATGTGGACATTTGAGGTTATGCAACTTCTTTGTTTTGTATTGTGGGAGATGGGGTATGTTTGGAAATGGAGAGTCTCTGGAGGTTATGTGTGCATTCAGGTATTGTGGAACATGTGTGTTTTAGAGCTGTGGGATTGCACATAGTTCTTTTTATGGAGAGAGTGCATGAAACAACTATTTGTGTAGTTTGTATCTTTTGGGAGTCTGTTGTTTGATATAGGGCTTTAATTCTGTACATATGGGCAGTGTGTTCATTGTACATATTTGTATCTGGGCATGTGTTTGCGTGTGTGTGTATGTGTATTTGTAGAAGTGGCATGTAAGCACTCTGCACAAGTTGTTTTGTCTGTCCACATTTAGAAGGTAGTAAGAGGCAGTGTTCAGGCTCGGTGCCTGTGGCTCAAGTGTCTAAGGCGCCAGCCACATACACCTAAGGCGGCGGGTTCGAATCCAGCCCAAGCCCACCAAACAACAATGACAGCTACAACTAAGGAATGGTCAGGCATTGTAAGTACTTCATCAAGGAGGCATCTAGGTGGCAGATGCCATTTCCATCTCAGCCTAACCCTTTTTAACTTGAGTTCATCTCTTCATTTATGTTTAGAGGGTGGAAGAAAAATATATCTGTGTGTTTAGGGTTATGGGGAGTGTATGTGTGTGTGTGTATTCAAGGTAGTGTGTCTTTGTGTGTGCAGACTTGGAGTTTGTATGTGTAAATTTTGGCAGTGAAGGAGGCTGTGTATGTATTAGGGAGATTGGAAAGCCATGTATGTTTTGGTGGGGTTGGAGTTTTATGTATAATATCAGGGCTCTTTGGATTATGTGTGTGTATAATAGTGTTTAGGTAGTTTATGTGGATATTCAGAGTATTTTTTTAGGAAGTGTGTATGTGTATTTGAGGAGGGTGAGGATATGTGAAACACATATTAAATTCTAGTAGGATAAAACTTGTATGAATTCATGGTTTTATGCAGCTGTTTTAAAAGGCTGATGTTTCTAGTATATGCACTTAGGGATTAGGAAAAACATCCTTTGTTTTAGTTTTTAATTCGAAATTATTGATTTTTATTTATGTACTTGTTTTTTGTATCAGAAAGGAATTTTATAAAAATATTAGCTAGATTGCCAGTTCCTACCTAAAGGAGTCCTACCTGAAAATGCTTTTGTTGCAAGTTTGTCATAAATTCAACAAAACCAATTATTATATTCCAGGGTGTTGTTTTGCATACAGATACTGTTTTTTTTTTCTAGATTTACACTTTTAACACATAAGCATAAATAAAAGAATTACAAACATTTGTACAGATATGGAACTAGTACTGTGTACTACTTATGTATAACATACATCCTTATTTTTCTCTCAAAACTTTGGGCAAAATTCTGGGTATTATACATGGCAAAATATAGTACATATTCTCTCTTGGTCATCTTTGATCTGTTACTAGTTGTCTTTACCTTCAATGTATATGGATGTAGTAGCCCCAGATAGGCAGGACCCAAGGGAATTTTTCTGCTCAGAGTGCATACATAGCATTTTTGCTCATATTAGTCAAAGCAAGTCACACTTGCGTTCACCAGACTGGGGATCTCTCAGACAGCCACGAGAAAGAAAAGGACAATGACTGTTTTTCATAGTGATCCATCTCCCACATTCAGAGCATGTTCCACTGCTATGTATATGTTTCACTAAGGAGTATGAGGAATGTGTTTCTCATACAGTTGTAAAGGCTGCTCTGTGAAAAGGACTGAGTTGTCAAGTGTAGAATGCTTTGCACTAACCCATCTTAGGGCTTCATGTCTGTTTTGGAGGTAGTAGGTTGGGTGTCTATAGTCTGTATCATGTATATGTTTTACGTATTTAAAATACGGTATGTATTTAATGTATGTGGTAGGTTGAATATGTATTCATGGGTATTGGAAATGTGTTTTTAGGGGAGTATGGATGAGTTTTTAGTATGTTACAGAAGTATGATGGGGTTTAGTTTATTCTGGGGGTACTAGACACAGAGCTGTCATTGTATGAAAGTCTGACAAGTAAGTTTGTGAACTCATCCTAGAAAAAGTGTTTTGAAGGGTGGAATGGGTGCTGGTGTCAGTGCCCAGCTCCAAAGGGGGGTAGTTTGAAGGCAACCATCCTGATATTCAGCAATGAGGATGAAGCACTTCTTCCAGAATGAATTTGCAAATTTATTTGTTAGACCTTGTATGACCACATCTCTGATGGCCATTGCAGAAAGAGTTCCGAAATTACTTTGAAGGGTGGACTAGGTGCTGGTGTCAGTGCATAGCTTTCTAAGGGGAGTGCTTTGAAGCTGACCATAATGATATTCACCAATGAGTTATGTAGCACTTTTTCAAGGATGAATTCATGTACTTAATTGTCCAACCTCATAGTTATAGATTTTTTCAGATTTTCTATTTCTTCATGATTCAATTTTGGTAGATTATGTTTTTCTAGTATTTTGTCTATTTCATGTAGATTATCCAATTTGTTGGCATACAGTTACTCATATTTCTATACTATCCTTTTTATTTCTGTAATATCAGGAGTAGTATCTTTTTCATCTTGAATTTTAGTTACATGAGTCTTATTTCTTTTGCCTTAGGCAATCTAGTTAAAGAATTATTAACTTTTTTTCAGAGAACCATGATTTTGTTAATTTTGTTCTTTTCAAAGAACCAATACATGGTTTTGTTGATTTTTTAATGTTTCTTAAATTTTCAATTTATTTCTGGCCTAATCTTTACTATTATCTTCCTTCTGATAGCTTTTTGGGTTCAGTTTGTAATCTTTTTTTAACGACTAATAATGTGTAAAGTTAGGTTGTTAATTTGAGCTCTTTTTTCTTTTTAATGTACATATTTACAGCTATACATTTCCCTCTCAGAACTACTTATGCTGCATCCCATAAATGTGGTATGTTGTATTTTCACTTCTTTTGTCTCAAGATATTTTCTATTTTAACTTGTGATTTCCTCTCTAATCTGTTGGTTGGTTAATGGTGTGTTGTTTGATTCCCACATATGAGAGCTGTCTAGAAAGTATCCAGCCACGCACTATGAAAAATTATATTAACAATGGTGGGATACTGTTATATGTTCAGAGTTTTCTGTTAATAGTTTTCCTTCTGGCTCGGCACCCATAGCACATTGGTTACAGCACCAACCACAGGCACCAAGGCTGGTGGGTTCAAGCCCTGCTTGGGCCAGTTAAACAACAATGACAACTGCAACAAGAAAATAGCTGGAATGAGGACAACATAGTCAGACTCTGTCTTAAAAAACAAAAAATAGTTTTCCTTCTGTTGATTTCCAGTTTCATTACATTTTACATTTTATATTTTATATTAATTAAATTTTTAAAAATTTACTAAGACTTATATGTGGCCTAACATAAGGTCTGTCCTAAAGACTACTCTATATGCAGTAGAGAAAAATATGTATATCATTTTAGTAAACTGACTCTTTTATCATCATATAATGTTTATATACATTGTGATAGCATTTAACTAAAAGTCTATTTTTTCTTATTTTAGTATAGTCACCACTTCACTCTGAACTCTTTTTACTACAATTTGGACAGGGTATCTTTTATCATTCTTTTACTTTCAACCTGTTTCTATCTTTGGATCTAAAATGAATCTCTTGTAGACAGCCTAGATATGAATCCTGTTTTTTCTTAAACCCATTCTTCCAATTTATGTCTTTTAGTTGTAGAGTTTAATAAATTTACATTTAAAGTAATTGTTGATAGAGAAGAACTTAATTATGCCATTTTTTCTTTATGTCTTATCAGTTTTTTCTCCCTCATTTCTTCCTTTTTTTGCCTTTGTGTTTAGATAATTTTTGTAATGAAATATTTTGATTCTCTTCTCACTTCCTTTTGTTTGTATTTGCATTCTGTAGATACTATCTTTGTGGTTATCATTACATATAACGTCCTAAATTTGTAACAATCTATTTTAAATTGATACTGATTCCAATCACAAAAACTTCTGCTCCTTTATATCTCCACCTGCCACATTGTTATTGATATTACAAATCACATCTTTATATGTATATATTGTTAACATTACTATATATTTATAATTATTTTTAAGCTTTTGTCTTGTAAATCCTGCAGAAGAATACAAGGTGAAATTATTAGCGAAGGTGACAAAATGCTGATTTTTTATTTGTCCATATTTTTATGTTTATGTGATAGGCTGAATATGTATTCATGGGTATTGGAAATGTGTTTTTAGGGGAGAATGGAAGAGTTTTTAGTATATTACATAAGGATAGTGGGATTTAGTTTATTCTGGAGGTACTAGACACAGAATGGTCATTCATTGTATGAAAACCTGGCAAATAAGTTTGCAAACTCATCCTAGAAAAAGTGCTTAAAAGGGTGGAACAGGTGCTGGTGTTACTGCATAGCTCCCAAGGGGAGCACTTTAAAGGTGACCATAGTGATATTCAGCAATGAGGATACAGCACTTTTTCCAGGATGAAGGAGTTCATCACTACTAGACCTACTCTATAAGAAATGCTAAATAAAGGGAGTCCCTCAAATGGAAATGGAAGGATGCTATATAGTAATGAGGAGCCATCTGAAAGATCTCCCCATATCTTAACCCTTTTCAATCCAATTTTTCTGCCACCCACATACTCCCCAGTTCTTATTTATTTGGGACAGGTCATTTTCCTAAAAGCACAATCATGTGAATACAATGCGCAATTACCTGTTAACATCAAAACACATAGCTTGCAGAGAAACAGAAAGAGTACAACCTGCACTATCTGTTGGCACTACATGAGGAAATGTGTCAGATAGGCTCAACATCAGAGTGGCAAAACAAATGCAACACAAAAATTTGTCAGACATTTTCCAGCAATGGAACAGAACAGGAAAATCATTACAATGCTTGAACAACTAATTGAGTATCAGAGTCTGAGAAAGTATACTGATATTGATAAATGTGGAATAATATAATTTTATATTTTATTCTTTTTTTCTCCCTTAGCATGAGACAGGGGTGTTAATGAAGCCAAATCATCAGGGCCCTCATTTACATGTTTTCTCCCAATCCTATGGGAGAGATATTGAATTTACTTACATAGTTATGTTTTTACATATAAAATGTAAAATATTTTAACCATAGTCAGTAAAGGTGACTATCTCATTCTTTTGTGGCTTCCCCTCATACTGGATAGCTTGGGGTGTCATTGAACATTTTTTAAATTTACCAAAGGCATCTTTGAATTGGAGATACATTTTTTTCTTATTTTAGAGGTACAGTCTTGCTCTGTCACTCTTGCTAGAGTACAGTGGCTTCATCATAGCTCACTGTAACCCCAACCTCCTGGGTTCCAGTGATGGTCTTGCCTCAGATCCCAAGTAGCTGGGACCCACACCTAACTAATTTTTCTATTTCTTGTAGGTACGTGGTCTTGCTCTTGCTCCTTTTAAGGCTAATTTGAAACTCCTGAACTCAGGTCATCCTCCTGCCACAGCCTCCCAGAGCACTAGGACTACATGTGTGAGCCACCACACGTGGCCTTGTATTTATATATTTTTCAGTAAGTTCTATATATATATATATAGAGAGAGAGAGATATGAAATATATATATTATATACATATAATATATATATTATTTTTTTATTTTTTTGAGACAGAGTCTCAAGCTGTTGTCCTGGGTAGAGTGCCATGGCATCATAGCTCACTGCAATCTCCAACTCTTGGACTCAAGCAATCCTCTTGCCTCAGGTTTTTTATTTTTAGTAGAGATGGGATCTTGCTTTTGCTCAGGCTGGTTTCAAACTTGTGAGCTCAAGCAATTCACCCACCTTGATCTTCCTAAGCATCAGATCATCATTTAAGTAAATCGATAAGCTGCATATTTTGTTCTTCTAGTCAAGTGGAAGTTTTTCCTATCAGAAATATATTTATCAGGAATGATAAATACATGTATCATTTATACATATGCACAAGTGCACCCTCCTCAAATGACTATGTCTGTGTGGGTGATATTTGTAGGAATACTATGGTGAGTTCATGTGCATGTGAAGTCACATGTTTTATAAATCCAGCAAGACCTCAGTAGGGTACAAGTTGTACACTCCAGGTAATTTGAGGAGGGTTTAATACAGAAGATATTACATGTGTGAGCAAGGGAAGGAAAACCACAAACAAGTGTTAATGATGTACCCAAGACTCAATGTTGAGCTGTTGTTAACCCAAGACTAAAGCAACAAAGTACAGAAAGAGCTGAGATACCATAGAAGGTAGAAATCATGTGGAGAAGATTGCCTTGAGAGGAACCAAGACTCCACTGAGACAGCTTAAGGCCACCCTATAGGTCAGCAAGAGCCAAATGTAAATTATTAGGGCTTGCAAATACTTCACCATTTCCATTCCTGAGGTCAAATCAGCATGATAACATTATTGTGGATCCTTGTGATATTTTTGCAGGATGTCAAGATAATCAAGGTTCCTGTGAATTATATGGCAACCTCAGAAAAGTTAACATAGACTTTGGCAAGGTAACAATTGTTTTCTTCTATTTTTCCATGAAAAAGCCATCTGCTCACAAGCTTCCTTCCTCACAAGGCTCCTTCCTAGTAGGAGTAAAAAAAAAAAAAAAAAAAAAAATGCAATCACCAGTTCAAAACTACATGCCAATACCAGAGGCTGGTTGGTATCTTATAGCAAAGATTCAACATTCAGCATATCAGCTACAAATGTAATCTACCACTTAAATAGCAGTCCACTGTGATCCTTCTGGTTTTGCAAGGGTCACACAGGTGATTGTAAAGGGGTATTACGGAAACTACCACTACCTCCACCACTTGTATGAGCTGATCTACTTACTTCATATTAGAATGGAGTACTTGGATTCTTGCTTCTCCATTCTCATGATGCTTTACTGAGAAGAATGTGTTCCACTTCCATCCAGGTTAATACAAAAGATATAAAATCAGGGCCGGCATACTGGTTCATGCCTATAATCCCAGCACTCTGTGAGGCTGAGGTGGGTGGATTGCCTGAACTCAAGATTTGAGACCAGCCTGAGATATAGCAAGACCCCATCTTTAAAAATAGCCAGGAGTTATGGCAGGCACTTGTAGTCCCAGGTACTTGGGAGGCTGAGGCAAGAGGATTGCCTGAGCTAAGGATGGCACAGCACTCTACCAAGAGTGACCAAGTGAGACTGTATATCAAAAAAATAAACAACAACAACAAAAAGACATAAAATCTCCATCATTTTTAGTGGCTGAATAGTATTCCATGGTATACCTGTACCACAGTTTGTTAATCCATTCCTGGATTTGGTGGGCATTTACACTGTTTCTACATTTTGGCGATTGTAAATTGAGCAGCAATAAATGGTCTAGTGCAAATGTCCTTATGATAAAAGGATTTTTTTTCTTCTGGGTAGATGCCTAGTAAGGCAATTGCAGGATCAAATGGGAGGTCTAATATGAGTTCCTTGAGGATTCTCCATACTTCCTTCCAAAAAGGTTGTATTAGTTTGAAGTCTCACCAGCAGTGTAAAAGGTTCCCTTCTCTCCATATCTTTTGATATGTTTGTTAACCATTCATCTGTATTCTTTAGAGAAGGTTCTATTCATGTCTTTTGCCCAGTGATATATGGGATTGATTAATTTGAGTTTTCTGCAGATCCTTAGTTATTAAGCTTTGGTCCAATTCATAATACGCAAATGTCTTTTCCCATTATGAAGGTTGTCTGTTTGCTTTTGTTGTTGTTTACTTAGCTGTACAGAAGCTTTTCAGTTTAATTAAGTCCTATTTGTTTATTTTTGTTGTTATTACAATTGCCGTGGAAGTATTCTTCATAAAATCTTTCCCCAGGTCGATATCTTCAAGTGTTTTCCTCATACTTTCTTTGAGGATTTTTATTGTTTCATGCCTTAGAAATCTTTTACCCGCTATACTCATAACTCAGCGGGTAGGGCACTGGCCACATAAACCAGGATTGCTAGGGCTAGTGGGTTTGAACCCTGCCCAAGCCTGTTAAAATAACTAACTAACTAACTAAACAAATAAATCTTTTATCCATTTTGAAACAATTTTTGTAAGTGGCAAGAGATGTGGGTCCAGTTTCAGTTTTTTACATATGGTTATCCAGTTCTCCCAGCACCATTTATCGAATAGGGATTCTTTTCCCCAGTGTACATTCTTTATCAATGCTCAGATGTCTATAAGACGTTAGTTTCAATTCTTGGTTTTCTACTCTGTTTCAAAAGTCATTGTCTCTATTTTTGTGCCAAAGGCATGCTGTTTTGATTATGATGGCCTTGTAGGATAGCTGAAAGTCTGGTAGGGTGATACCCCCAGCTTTTTTTTTTTTTTTTTTGCTAGGGCTGAGTTTGAACTCACAACCTCTGGCATATGGGGCTGGCGCCCTACTCCTTTGAGCCACAGGTGCCACACCCCAGCTTTGTTTTTATTACTAAGAATTGCCTTGTCTATACAGGGTTTCTTCTGGTTCCATACAAAATGAAGAACTATTTTTTCCAAATCTTGAAAGTATGATCATGGTATTGTAGTGGTGATTGCATTGAATCTGTAGCTTCCTTTGAGTAGTAGAGACATTTTCACAATGTTGATTCTTACCAGTCATGAGCATGGTATGTTCTTCCATTTGTTAATATCTTCTGTTATTTCTTTTATTAGAGTTTCATAATTTTCTTTGTAGAGGTCCTTTACCTCTTTTGTCAAGTCTATTCCTAGGAATTTAATTTTTTGACACTACTGAGAATGGAATTGTGTCCTTGATTAGCTTCTCATCTTGGTTGTTATTGTTCTGCTTTTTCTAATTCCATAAGATGGTTCATGAATTTGTTGATACAAAGAGGCTACTGATTTGTAGACATTGATTCTATATCCTGAGACATTGCTATATTTCTTGATCACTTCCAGGAGTTTTGTGGTTGAGTCTTTGGGGTTCTCTAAGATCACATCATTGGCAAATAGGAAGAGTTTTACCTCTACTACATCCATTTGGATGCCCTTTGTTTCCTTCTCTTGGCTGATTGTATTGGTTAGAACTTTCAGCATTATGTTGAAGAGGACAACCTTGTCTGGTTCCAGATCTAATTGGAAAAGCTTTCAGTTTTACTCCATTATACTCCATTCAGTATAATATTAGCTGTGGGTTTGTCATAGATGGCTTCAACCAGATCAAGAAAGTTGACACCTATGCTTATATTTTTAGGTGTTCTAATTAGAAAAGGATGCTGAATTTTATCGAATGCTTTTTCTGTATCTATTGAGAGGATTGTATGGTCTTTGTTTTTGCTTTTGTTGATATGGTGAATTATGTTTATGAACTTACATATGGTAAATCAGCCTTGGATCCCTGAGATGAAACCTTCTTGATTGTGATGAATGATTTTTTTTGATGTGTAGTTGTAATCTATTGGCTAGGATTTTTTTTTTAGGGACAGAGTCTCACTTTATTACCCTTGGTAGTGTTCTGTGGCATCACAATTCACAGCAGCCTCCAGCTCTAGGGCTTAGGCAATTCTCTTGCCTCAGCCTCCCACGTAGCTGGGACTACAGGCACCCACCACAATGCCCAGCTACTTTTTTGTTGCACTTTGGCTGGGGCCAGGTTCGAACCTGCCACCCTTGGTATATGGGGCCAGCGCCCTAATCACTGTCACAGGCACCACCCTACTGGCTAGGATTTTATTGAGAATTTTTGCATGTACTGTGTTTCCCTGAAAATAAGACACTGTCTTATATTTATTTTTTCTCAAGAAGACACACCAGGACTTATTTTCGGGGGTGGGCATCTTATTTTTATTAAGTATAATACAACAATTTACATTTATTCAAATACAGTTAAGTCATCTTCTTCTGGAACCTGACAGGGGGAGCCAACCTTGTTGGTGGGGCTGGCACTAGTGATGACTGAACTCCTTTCCCCTAGCCATTCGCACATGTGCAATAGGATGCCTGGGATGGCAATTACCACATGCGCACCCATGCAAGTGCCAATGGCTCAGAGAAAGGAGCTGTGGCAGATAAAAGGTATTCCAGTCTTCTTTACCACTTCAAGCCAAAATTCATGGCATGGTTATGCAGATACACTGCATAGCGATGCCCATCACTAGGTCTTATTATTGGGGTAGGGCTTATATTTAACAAATGCATAGAAATCCTGCTACGGTTTATGTTTTGGGTGGGTCTTATTTTCAGGGAAACATGGTATATTCATTAGTGAAATTGGTCTGAAATTCTCCTTTTTAGTTGGGTCTTTTCCTGGTTTTGGTATCAGGGTGTTTGCTTCATAGAATGTGTTAGGGAAGATTCCTTCGTTTTCAGTTTTTTTTGAATAATTTCTGCAATCTAAGTATAAGCTCTTCTTTGAAGGTTTGATAGAATTCTGTTGTGAAATCATCTGGACTGGGGCATTTTTTTGTTGGGAGATTTTTTTATTGTTTCTTTGATCTCAGTTCTTAAAATCAGTCTATTCAAGAGATCGATTTCATCTTGATTAAGTCTAGGGAGAGGGTATGATTCCAGGTATTGATCCATTTTCTCCACATTGTCAAGTTTCTGGGCATAGAGTTTCTTACAGTACTCAGAGTACTCATGTATCTCTGTGGCATCTGTTGTTATTTCTCCTTTATCATTTCTGATTGAGGTTATTAGAGATTTTTCCTTTCTGTATCTAGTTAATCTGACCAAATGTTTATTGATTTTTTTCTTTCAAAAAACCAACTCTTTTTTTTTTTTGCTGTTGTTGTTGTTTGGCCAGGGCTGGATTTGAATCCACCACCTCTGGCATATGGGGCCAGCACCCTACTGCCTGAGCCACAGGTGCCACCCAAAAACCAACTCTTTGTTTTGTTAATTTTCTGAAAAGATTCTTTTGTTTTCATTTCAATTCAATTAATCTCTGATTGAATTTTGGTTATTTCTTTTCTTCTGCTGGGTTTGGGATTAGATTGTTCTGCTTTTTCCAATTTCATAAGATGGTTCATGAGTTTGTTGGTATGCTCTCTTTGTTTTTTTGAAATGTAGGCATCTAATGCCATAAATTTCCCTCCTAAGACTGCTTTTGCTATATCCCGCAGGTTTTAGTAACTTGTGTCTTCATTGTTGTTATGTTTGAGGAAATTAATGATTTCCTCCTTAATCTCTTCCTGAACCCAACTAATATTCAGTATAAGGTTGTTTAATTTCCAAGTCTTTGTGTGGGGCTGAACGCTTGTGTTGGAGTTGAGTTCTGCCTTTATTGCTTTGTGATCTTAGAGGATACAAGATATAATTTCTCTTTTTAAATTTTGCTGAAGTTTGATTTGTATTTTCTAGTATGTAGTCCATTTTGGAGTATGTACCATGGGCTGAAGAGAAAAATGTATATTCTTTAGCTTTGGAATGGTTTGTTCTGTATATGTCTAGAAATCCCATTTGTTCTAAAGTCACATTTAAGTCCTGTGTATCATTGTTTAGTTTGTTTACAAGATCTGTCCAGTTTTGTCAGAGGGTTGTTAGTCTCCAACTATTATGGTGTTATGGGATATTATATTGCTCAGACCCATCAATATAATGTTTCATGAATTCAGGAGCATTTAAGTTGGGTGCATAAATATTTAAAATTGAAATGTCTTCTGGTTGTATTGTTCCTTTGACCAGTATAAAGTGTCTATCTTTGCCTTTCTTAAATTGAGTTGCTTTAAATCTGCTCATATCTGAAAATAAGTTTGCAACCCCTCCTTTCTTCTGATTTCCATTTGCTTTAAGTACTGTTTTCCATCCCTTGACCCTGAGTCTTCATTTGTCTTTCAAGGGTAGGTGTGACTCCTGGAGACAGCATATGGATGGCTTGTGCTTTTTTATTCATTCAGCCAGCGTGTGCCTCTTCAGTGGTGAATTCAGTCCATTGACATTTATTGAGAGAATTGATATGTGTGGTAGAAATCTCTATTCATTTGGTGAGAATCCATTGTCTAGTTTTATCCTTTGCACCATGGTGGAAGCTAAGTTTTGACTTTTAGCTTCAGGGGGTTTACTTTGCTAGTGGTCCATTGTGGTGGTCAGTGTTGAGAACAGGTCTAAGTATTTCTTGTAGAGCTGGTCTTGTTGTGGCAAATTTGATACTTTCCACTTTCCTTTTGTGGTATATCCACAAAAGATTTGATTTCTCCATCAAGTTAGTTTAGCAGGATACAGAATTCTGGGCTGAAAATTGTTTTTTTTTTTTTTGTTTGTTTTTTTTTTTAAGAACGTTGAAGGTTGATGACAATGCTCTTCTGTCTTGGAAAGTTTCAGTTGAAAAGTCTGCTGTCATTCTAATGGCTTTGCCTCTGTAGGTTAGTTGGCACTTACTCCTGGTTGCTTGTAGAATTTTTTATTTCTTCTTGACTTTGGACAGGTTCATTGCAATGTGTCTTGGAGAGGCTCCTGTTTGAGTTGAGATGACCCAGGGTTCAATATCTATCTGAAAAGAGTGTGTCAGGGTCTTTAGTAAAACTTGGGAATTGTTCATTTATGATAGCCTCCAGTAGGGCTTCCATTCCTTTGGGACAGTCTTCTTCCCTTTCAAGAATCCCTATTATTCATATATTAGAACACTTCATGGAGTCTCATAGTTCTTTAAGAACCTGTTCTGCTTTTTCTCTCTTCTTTTCTGCCTCCTTAACTACTTGGGTTAACTCTAAAACTTTATCCTCTAGCTCTGAAGTTCTTTCTTCTCCATGGTCTAATCAATTTTTGAGTTTTTAAAATGAATTATTTTTTATTAAATCATAACTTTGTACATTGATGCATTTATGGGGTTCAGGGTACTGCTTCAATATATAATGTGAAATGTTTACATTGAACTAAGACATCCATCACAATTATACTCATTACTTAATAGTTTTGAAATGTACCATTGCATTATGTACATTAGGTGAGGTCCCCCCAAATAGCCTCCCTCTTCCCATGTCCCCTCTCCTCTTCTCTTCTACTTTCTGGACTATAGTTTTGTCTACTCTATTTTTGATACTTTCCACTGCAACTTTACATTTCCTGATTGTCTCCTTCATTTCCTTAATGTCTGCCATATCCTTTCTATAGTCTGACTATATCTCTCCTGTCTAACTTTTGGTTCTGTCTTTCTATTTTCTCATCCATTCCTTTTATTGTCTTTATTATCCATATTTTAAATTCCTTATCTGTCAAATCCATTAATTCTTTATAGATGGAGTCTTCTGCAGAAGCTGCCTCATGGTCCCCTGGAAGAGTTCCTGTTGGGGTTTTTCATGTTGCCTGAATTTTCCTGTTGGTTCCTCCTCATGTGGTCTTTTTTCTTGTTCACCTCCTTGTCCTCCTTTTTCCTTCTTACTGCCTCCTTTGCTTCAAATTACCTTGTCTTAGAGCTTAGGTGTTGAAGTGGCCTTCGTCTGAGCAAAGCCAAACTCTTCCTCATGGCCAAATAAACAGAAGTCCTTGTTCTTGATGACAATATGTTGCAATATGTCACTGGGACACCAGGTGGCCATGTGGGTTTTTTTAGAAGACAGAGAGCACAGCCAGCAATGTCCATGGTCCTTATTCCAAACTTAGTTGCCTTGAATGAGCACCTGATTGTTTCCTCAGCATTCAGACCCTGCAGGGTTGGGATCTTAAAGCTCACAAGAATTCTTCAGGGGCAGGTCTCACAGTGCCCCCCAGCTCCAGTTCCAGTGGGATACAAGAGTCCCTCAGCCTGTCCCAGAGTGGAATTCTGATCCTGGCTGACAGAGTTAAGATGCTTATGCTTTAGGCCCCTGCTAAGACCTTCTCACAACCTTCCCACAGTGGCAGCCCCCTGGCCATTGAGACCTTCTCAGTGTTGTTGCCTCAGCAGCCACCAAACCTATGGCAAATCCACTCCAACCAGCATTCAAATCTGGTTGCTATATACGTTTGAGTCTGCCCACTCTTCTAAGCTTTCCACTCAATGCACAGCTTCCCCCAACTACTGAAAACTCTGGAAAGGCTTCCTCCTGTCCCAGACTTCCATGGGGGGCCAACCAATCCCAGTGGTCACAATCACTTACCTAATTCATCAGATTTCCACCACTCTGGATTATATGCTGTATCCAGCTCACCACCTTTTCACTATGGGTAAGGTCCCCACATCAGGTATCACTGGGTTCTCTCTTTTTTCCTAGTCATTCTAAGAGAGCTCAGCTGAACAATCCTTCTGGTCAACCATCTTGTTCCACACTTGTTTATTTTCTTTCCTTTCTTATCAGCTTAACTATGGATTTTTAAAAGTTTATTATTTTTTAACTGAAAATTTTAAATTCTTTTTAGTTGGAAGTTTTTGCTATAGTTTTAAGCCATTAGAATGTGAGGAATACAAATCCTAATAGCTTTAAAATTTTTTTCTAATGGGTTTCTTTTTCAACCTAAAAATTTGTATAGATTTACAGAACATGTAAACCCCCCCCCCTTTTTTTGTTCCCCTGTTCTATGGAAACTGTGCTATTTAGAAATAATTCTAATTATTTCCTTCTAGTCCCCCCATCTGCTATTATTGAATATACAGTCTAAAAATGGCTTATTTGTCTTAAAAAAAAATCTGTTGTGCCTTCAAATTCTTTCTCCAAATATCAGTAAGGAAAGAATTTAAAACACATGCGAAGATCTAATTTTTTTGCTACCTTGAAAGAAATACTCAGTATATTTTCTTTGTTGTTTATCTTAAGGAAAAGAATTTGGATTTTATCCCACAATCTTCTGCATGTCTTGAGACATTCTGGCTTTAGTCCTTATCTCCATTATTTACTCCAGTTACACTGGCTTTCTTTTAATTCCTAAAACATATCAAACTCCTGCTGACACAGGATTTCCTGAAGTGGTCTCTCCTCTCACCCCATCCACATCTACAAGCACTTCAACCCAGAAGCTTTCATCATTGCAGCAGTTCAGTGACATCCAAATCATGTAGTTTAGCTGCACGTGGCTTTCCCATTACCGTTTTTTCTGGAGCTCTTTTAGTTCCTCCCCATTTTATAAACCTATTCTTCTATCTTCCTACCACTTTTAGTTTTCTGTTTGTTTGCAATGAATTTTCTTTCTGTATAAGTTATCCATAGGTGATTTTTATTGCTTTCAGGAATTAACCCTGAAAAATTCAGATTTTCCTCTTAAGCCAGCCACAATCTGAATTCACGATTTCCCCTGGCATACCCTTCCACTGTTTAGTATTAAATTCTGTATTAGTATATACGTATTTACTATCATCACCTCATAACTTATCCTGTGTCCAAGATTAGGGCAGATGGACATGCTTCTTGCTGCTCTTAGTCTACAATGCCAGGTGAAATATCCAGTGATTTCTGATCAATAGGAGAGAGTATAGTTAGTTTTCCTAATGGGGCTAACACACTTATTCTGGCCTTGCCAACCAGAATCTATCACACCTAGAGCGAAGAGGCAAGGCTTACTCTGTTGCTTGCCATATCACATAAAAGAGTACATTACCAGAAAACTGTGTCCAGTTGTTTGATGCCACACACTTTACACTCATTCAGCATATCTGGCTTTGGAGATGTAGCTGCAGAGAGAAGGGATATAATCACTGCTGGGGGAAAAAATGAAAGCAAAGGCTGGACAAAGATAAATGTCATCTTGGAAAAACCTGCCATGCCTATCCTCAGTCACCCACTGCTGGTAGTTAAATTTGAATACACAAATACATCTGGCAGGGCATCCATGTTTAATCTCAGGAGTGACAACCCCTACTTGCTTTGAGCTAATAAAGGAGCCCAAGTTGTACTATTGCTGGGGTCTTGAGTTCTTTCTGATGGAGAGGTTCTCCAGTTCATCAGTAATGACAGAGGATTTTCACCTTTGAAAGGTCTTCTGTTCATGGTGAGGCTATTCAGGGTAGGTTAAAATTCTCTATTTTCTAAAACGACTCAATTGACAGATAAATGGAAAAATTAAAAGTGAATAGTTTCATTGCTCTGGATTATTTTAAATTTTTAAATTTATATATTTTTCTAAGAACATTTATGATTATACTATAAAGGATAACACAAGAGAATTAAGTTTTTTATCCTTTTAAAAATTTATATTATCAGTTATCAAGGACTCAAATAAAAAGTGTGGATGAATTATGCACAACTATGGAATTTTAAGTGATATTCAGGGAAGTAGTTAGAGATATAAATTCTACTTCACCAAGTCAGATTGATCAAGTGAGACCTTCTATCATGGATGTATGGGCATATCATTCCTATGATGATTAAGTTTGTTGTATTATTTTATAACATTTCCTCTTGTCACCTTAATGTTTAGGAAGCATGATCACAGCACTTCCCAGGAGATATGGTTCTCATGCTTGTCTTCAAGGTAAGTGACAGATGAATTTGCATTATCCCTATGCCAACTGATAAGGAGTTACTCTGGTACTTGCTTACTGAATGACCTCAGGCAAGTTATTTCTCATTTGAGGCTCAATGAATATTAAATATGTACCTTAGTCATAGAATATTGTAATGTCTAGTATGGCACACTGTAATTCCAGACCATAAAACTTAGTTTTGCCATCATGTTGCTTTTGGTAAAGAAGGAGAAGGAAACAAATCACAAATTAATCACAAACACACATATAATCACAATATATGATAGGTTCAATAAAGGAAAAACAAAGAGTGCTGTGTGGGAGTTTAATAAGAAGAACAAATTATGATAGAAGGGTTCCATGGAGAAAATCATCTACGAAAGTCATGATTAAGTTCAGTGTAAAGAATAAGAACAAATGAGGTAGGCATGTGAGAAAAGAGCAGTGGTCCAAACTGGAGACCAGAAATTGAATGGCCTAACAACTTTCTAGAAAGAACTTGAAGGTGGTCAGTATGACTAAATCACAGAGAACAAAATAGGATGCCAGAGAACAAAGATACAGATCCTGAGGTACACTGCCACATGTAGCTCTTTCCATGCCCATGTTCCTTTTGGTAGCTTACAGGAAGAGAACAGTTCTCCAGTCAGGAGACAAAGACCATGAGACCAGGGTACAGATGAAGAACAGCAAAAATAACAGATTTTATGACTTGTGGGAGAGCATTCCAGATCCTTCCAGGCCATGGTCTCTGTCCAAACATCCTCCAAACCTGGGTAGTAGTTGGGATGCCTTGAAAGAACCAACCTTAGGATATAATTCATATCTGTGTCACGTCTGTTGAAGGATATTTCTATAGAGGTGATACCAGTCTGTTTTCTCACTGATAATGACCAAAGGTAGAGATTGTACAGTTCAGGCTAGTTAGGTCCCTTTTAGTTGCCATATCTTCTGCTGATTCACACATCAGGAACTATCAGAAGGTGTTTCCTGGTACCTCTTTGCAGTTCCCTTAGTCCCTTCTCCATCTTCCTGCCTTACCTCATTCTTTCTATCTCATTCTTCCCTTCTATGCTGTAGAATTCACTGTTATTCTCTCATTTCTGTTCCTGTACTGCCATTTGAACATGGAAAATGTAGTACTGAGATAGATTGCCCAAGCTGCATTGACTGACATTCCTCAAGGTTCACTCCTTTTTTTGCTCACTGAATGACTTTGTGTTTTCCCATTGATGAAATCTCTGCCCTCTACTTGCTTTATGCAGTGGTTTAAAACAATACCTTAATAATCTTAGACCCTTTTTATCTGTTCAACATATAAAACATTATTTTAAAATTGATTTTCTTGTTCAATATGGAACTTTGTATGATAGCTAGAAATATTAGAAAATACTAGAAAAGATTGAATTGAACCTCCAGGTTCATGCTCTATGGAAATTTAGAGCTATCCTCAGATTTTCTTTTGTGAATCCTTAATGAGGTTAATGGTCTCATAGTCACCCTCAGTTCTAAATCTCACAGCATGCGTATCTCTGACCATGAGTTTTCCTCTCTTTCCCAGTTGTTTCCTTGTACTTTTCTAGCAAAGAGCCCTGGCCTGCTGTTTAGCACAGCTGGATTTATGATCCAGCACTAAACCCTGAGGTCCTAGCAATCTAACCCAGTTGTAAGGGCCCTAACTTGGGTGCATTCCACATGGACTAGTCTCAGGCTGAGGTAGTTCATAGGTCCAGAACGTGGCCCTGCTCAGCTCAGATCCCTCCCCCTCAAATTGGAACAGAATAGGGCAGAGGTGTAGTTGAACTGGGTTTAGAGTGGGATATGGAGTGAGAAACCCCAGGGTTTGGACAAGAGAATTCTGCTGCATAGGCAAAAGTTGCTTCACTGATGGACTGTGGGATCTGAAGAATCCTAATTTTATTTAGGAGAGACAGGATAGTGACTATAAAAGTCATGTAGAATTAGATGACGGAGGAACAGTTATACCTGTCAAAGTAAACACAACTGGACTTCAACTTTTTTTTAGTTAAGGAGGTGAAAAAGATTTTATTCAGTAACTACTGGCAATAGAGGAAAGAGCTGAGCTCCACTCACTTGTGCAGAAGTGACTTGGTATTTTAAAAAGAGAATGGGAGAGTGGGGAGGGGTAAGTTGCGGCTAAGCAGAGTAGAGAAGTGAAAAATTACAAAGGGTTGGTCAGGTCATTGTAAATGTGAAGCCATGTGTGTGAACTGGCAGTTATCAAAGTTATGAGTTTATCCTCCCACAGAGAAGCCTTATCTTTCCTGATGATTACATTTCAAAGGAAGAGATCAAGGAATAGATCCTTGAGAAACTCCTGATTTGGAGGAGGTGCATATTCACAATTACAAATATGTATTTTTCTTTCTTTTCCCTTTTCGGTATCTGCTGTAAGAAAAGGAGGTCATTGTCCATGTCAGGTGTTGATTAGAACAGTCAATTCTCTCCGCAACCTTGAACTTTCTCAGGCAGGCATTATAATGGGAATGCAGGGGTTGTCCTAGGGACATGACCTCAGCCTACGAGAAGCCTTATCAGAGTTCAGTGATGTCTTCGCATAGTGGTTTGGGCAGAGTTGTTCTTTGCCAATAGTTTGGCAGTTCTCCTATCATCAATACTTCTGGCTCATTTTTTTTTTTATTGGAATATATTAAAGGAGTACAAATGCTTTTGTTACTTGGGTAAATTTTATAATGCTGCAGTCAGGGCTTTTAGTGTATCTGTCACCAGACTAGTGTGGATTGAACCTAATATATTGTTTAGCTCCTATTTACAAGTGAGAATATATAGTTTGTGTTTCCATTCCTGAGATACTTACTTAGGATGATGGTCTCCAGTTCCATCCAAGTTGCTGCAATTGACGTTAATTAATTCCTTTTTGTGGCTGAGTGGTACTCCATTGTATGTACATTTGTGTATACACACATATATACATATATATGTATACACACACATTTTCTTTATATACTCATGAACTGTTGGGCACTTAGGCTGATTCTGTATTTTTGCTATTGTGAATTATGCTGTCGTAAACATTCAGGTGGAAGTGTTTTTTTGTACAATGACTTCATTTCCTTTGGGTAGACTCCCAGTAGTAGAATTAATGAATCAGATGGTAGGTTTACTTTTAGTTCTTTTAGAAATCTCCATACTGTTTTTTACAGAGGTTATACTAATTTACAATTCCACCAAGAGTGTATGTGTTCCTTTTTCACCACATCCATGCCACCATATATATTTATTTCAATAATTGCCATTCTGACATGGGTAGGGTCATATCCATTGTGGTTTTAGTTTTCATTTCCTTGAGGATTAGTAATGTTGAGCTTTTTTCCATGTTTGTTGAACATTTTTCATGTGTTTATCGACCATTTGTCTTCTTTTGAGAAAAATTCATTCATGTATTTTGTCCATTTTTTGATGGCGTTATTTGCTTTTTTTTTCTTCATGATTCACTTGAGTTATTTGTAAATTCTGGATATTAGGCCTTTATTAGATGTATAGTTTGCAAATATTTTTTCCCATTTTGTAGGTTGTCTATTTACTCTGTTGATTATTTCCTTTGCTGTGCAGAAGAAATATTTTACTTTAAATTAAATCCCATTTACTTATTTTTGTTGTTGCTATATTTGATTTTGGGTCTTAGTCATAATTTTTTTGCTGAGGCTAAAGCCAGAAGAGTTTTCTTTTTTTTTTTAATTAA
>NW_003852483.1:4295379-4307519 GCF_000181295.1 Otolemur garnettii | reverse complement strand
CAACACCTGCTTTTTTCTGCTTTCCATTAGCCTGGAATATAGATGACCATCCCTTCACCCTGAGTCTATATTTGTCTTTTAAGGTAAGGGGAGATTCTTGTATACAACAGATGTCTGGTCTGAGTTTCTGTATCCAATCAGCCAATCTGTGCCTTTTAGAGGACAATTTAAGCCATTCATGTTGATAGAAATTATTGATAAGCCTGGTAAAATTTTGGGCATCAAGTTTTTTGAAAGTCCAATAGACATTTTTAATCCTTTTGCCATTGCAGAAGTTGGAATTTGATCAAAAGTTTCTGGGTGGGTTTACTTTTGTGGTGGAGGATTGCACTGGTCATTATGGAGGATAGGTTTGAGAATTTCCTGGAGAGTTGGTTTAGTTATGGCAAATATCTTCAACATGTGAATGTCGTTAAAGTATTTAATTTCTCCATCATAGATGAAACTCAGTTTAGCTGGATACAGGATCCTGGGTTGAAAGTATTTTGTTTTAGGAGATTAAAAGTCGATGACCATCCTCTTCTAGCCTGAAAGGTTTCAGCTGAGAGATCTGCAGTCATTCTAATACTCTTCCCCTTGTAGGTTATGGTTTTCTTACATCTAGCTGCTTTCAGGATTTTTTCTCTTTCACATTAACTTTAGTGAAGTTAATTATGATGTGTCTGGGGGATGTCTTGTTTGGGTTGAGTAGTGCTGGGGTTCTGAAACTATCTGCTATCTGAATTTCAGAATCTCTTGGTATGTCTGAAAAGTTCTCTTTCATAATTTCATGAAGAAGAGCCTCAGTGTTTTGTGAAGCAACTACATCACCTTCAGGGTTTCCTATAAGGTGAATATTAGTTTTCTTCGAATTATCCAAGAGCTCTCTGAGACTGAGATCCGTTTTTGCTCTCCATTTCTTTTGATCTTTGCGTTCCTGGGCTTATTCAAAAGCTTTGTCTTCAAAATCAGAGATCCTTTCTTCTGCCTGTTCCACTCTGTTATGGAGGGATTCCACCATATCTTTCAGATCCTTGAGGGCTGCAACCTCTTGTCTCAGTGTTTCAGAATCTTTGATCATTTTATCTTTGAAATCATTGAATTCTTGTGATATCTTTTGAATAATTTCTTGATAAATCTTTTGAATAATTTCTTGAACTTCTAATTCCTTCCTTTCTTTCATTCTGTTAATCTTATTTGCTATCCACATTCTGAACTTGATTTCTGACATCTCAGTCATTTGCTTGTTGATAGGGTCTTCAATTGTGTCTGCCCCATTTTTCCTTGAGGGAGTTGATTTACTCTGGTTATTCGAGCTGCCAGAGTTTTTCCGCTGATTCCGCCCCATGCTGAGTTTACCTGTTTGGAGGTCTTATCAAAACTGTTCAGTTGGTGGTTTCTTCTGGTTGCCCAGAGAGACAGGCAGAGTGTGTCTTTTGTCTTCTCCCAGTTCTTGAGAGCTGGGGCAACCGGGGTGCAGTGGAATGGCAGAAGCTGCACGGGAGTGTGCGTGGCCGGATTAGACCTCGTTCAGCCTGCTGGCGCGACCAGTGGGCAGGAGACTGGCAGCAGCCAGATCAGTTCTAGTTCAGCCCCTCTGGGGCAACCGGTAGAACAGGGTAACTGTAGTGGCTAGATCAGTCCTACTTCAGTACCCTGGAGCAGCCGGGGGTGAGGAGGAATGGCAACAGTAGTGCAGGGTATGTGAGCAACCAGATCAGTCCTAGTTCAGCCCCACCAGAGTCGCTGGGGGGAGTGGAGAACTCTTTGACCGTCACCTGTTGGACACGTGCGGCACTACCAAGCTGATCTGTGCCCTCCCAGCACAGAAGCCCGGAGTGGGGAACTCCTCTACCTCTGTCCGTGGGATGCACGTGACTCTAGCAAACAGTTCTGGGCCCGCCCAGAGCAGTAGACACCTCCACCACCGCCTTCAGGGCACGCGTGGCTCTAGCAAGCAGTTCTGGGTGCACCCAGCACGGGTGCCTGGAGCAAGGAACTCCTCCGCTGGCCCCCGTGGGGTGTGCGTGTCTCTAGAAAGCTGTTTTGGGTCTGCCCAGAACAGAGGACTTCTCCGCCACTGCCCATGGGACACCCATGCCACTAGCAAGCCATTCTGGGCCTGCCCAGAGCAGGAACCTGGGGCGGGGATCTCCTCTGCTGCCTGTGAGGCGTGCGACTCTAGCAAGCAGTTCTGGGCCCACCCCAAGTGGGGGACTCCTCAGCCACCACCTGTGGGCCGCCCATGGCTCTAGCAAGTAGTTCTGTGCCTGCCCAAAGCAGGGGACTCCTCTGTGGCCACCTGCTGCCCATGGGAGGTGCGCAGCTCTAGCAAGCAGTTCTGGGCCCACCTAGAGCCGTGGAGCAGGGATCTCCTCTACCGCCCGTGGGGCGTGTGGCTCTAGCAAGCAGTTCTGGGCCCGCCCAAACTTGGGGCCTCCTTCGTCACCTCCCGTGCGATGCACAAGGCTCTAGCAAGTAATTCTGTGGCTTCCTGGAGCAGGGGACTCCCCTGCGACCACCTGCCACCTGCAGGTGTGCAGCTCTAGCAAGCAGTTCTGGACCTGTCCAGAGACATGGAGTGGGGATCTCCTCTATCCCCCATGGGATGCATGGCTCTAGCAAGCAGTTCTGGGCCCTCCCAGAGTGGGGAACTCCTCTGCCACTACCCGTGGGGTGTACAAGGCTCTAGCAAGTAGCTCTGTGCCTGCCAGGAGCAGGGGACTTCTCTGCGACCGCCTACCACCCATAGGAGGTGAGTGGCTCTAGCAAGCAGTTCTGGGCCTGCCCAGAGCCCTTGAGCCAGGATCTACTCTGCCGTCTGTGGGGTGTGTGTGTGGCTCTAGCAAGCAGTTCTGGGCCCTCCCAGAGTGGAGGACTCCTCCACTGCCGCCCGCAGGATGTGCAAGGCTCTAGCAAGTAGTTCTGTGCCTGCCCGGAGCAGGAGACTCCTCTGTGGCCACCCGCAGCCCATGGGAGGCATGCAGCTCTAGCAGGCAGTTCTGGGCCCACCCAAAGTTGAGGACTCCTCCACCTCAGCCTGTGGGGCACACAAGGCTCTAGCAAGTAGTTCTGTGGCTTCCCAGAGCAGGGGACTCCACTGTGACCACCTGCCACCCACAGGAGGCATGCGGCTCTAGCAAGCAGTTCTGGGCCCACCCAAAGCCCTGGAGCGGAGATCTCCTCTGCTGCCCATGGGGTGTGTGGCTCTAGCAAGCAGTTCTGGGCCCTCCCAGAGTGGGAGAATCTTCTGTCACCACCCACGGGGTGCACAAGGCTCTAGCAAGTAGTTCTGTGCCTGTCTAGAGCAGTGGACTCCTCTGTGACCATCCACTGCCCGCAGGAGGCATGTGGTTCTAGCAAGCAGTTCTGGGCCCACCCAGAGTCCTGGAGTGGGGATCTCCTATGCTGCGCGTGGGGTGCGTGGCTCTAGCAAGCAGTTCTGGACCATCCCAGAGTGGGGGACTCCTCCGCCACTGCCCACGGGGTGTGCAAGGCTCTAGCAAGTAGTTCTATGCCTGCCCGGAGCAGGGGACTCCTTTGCGGCCACCCGTAGCCCACAGGAAGCATGCGGCTCTAGCAAGCAGCTCTGGGGCCCACTTTGTACCTGTATTTTGTGTTCTTAAATGCTCTTCCTTGGATTTACAGCTTGCCAAACTTCTTTCTGGGATCAGCTCGCCATCTTTGGCTTCATACATTCTGATTCCAACCAGTTTTTCTTCCTTTGCTCAGAAGCCTCTGACCAGGGTTGCTACCAGTCGGCCATCTTCCCCTACAGGACAATTTAAGCCATTCACATTGATTGAAATTATTAATAAACCTGGTAAAATTTGGGGTATCAAGTTGTTCTAAAGTCCAGTGGACATTTTTATCCTTTCACCACTGTGGAAGTTGGAGTTTGATCAATAGTTTCTGAGTGAGTTTACTTTTGTGGTGGAGGATTGTGCTGGTCATTATGGAGGATAGGTCTGAGAATATCCTGGAGAGTAAATTTAGTTATGGCATTTTTTTTCAACATGTGAATGCCATTAAAATATTTAATTTCTCCATCATAAATGAAACTCGGTTTAGCTGGATACAGGATCCTGGGTTGAAAGTTATTTTGTTTTAGGAGATTAAATGTTGATGACCACCCTTTTGTGGCCTGAAAGTTTTTGGCAGAGAGATCTGCAGTCATTCTAATATTCTTCCCCTTGTAGGTTATGGTTTTCTTACATCTAGCTGCTTTCAGGATTTTCTCTTTCATATTAACTTTAGTGAAGTTAATTATGATGTGTCTGGAGGATGTCTTATTTGGGTTGAGTCATGCTGGGATTCTGAAGCTGTCTGCTATCTGAATTTCAGTATCTCTTGGCATATCTGGAAAGTTTTCTTGCATAATTTCATAAAGAAGAGCCTCTCTGTTTTGTGAACAACTCCGTCACCTTCAGGGATTCCTATAAGGCAAATATTAGTTTTCTTCAAATTATCCCAGAGCTCTGTGAGAGAATGATCTGTTTTTGCTTTCCATTTCTGTTTTTCTATGGATGCTTGGGCACGTTCAAAAGCTTTCTCTTCAATGTCTGAGATCCTTTCTTCTGCCTGCTCCATTCCACTCCCAAGGGATTCTACCATATTTTTCAGATCTTTGAGGGCTGCAATCTCTTGCCCCAATGAATCAAAATCTTTGGTGGTTTTGTCTTTGAATTCATTGAATTCTTGAGTAAAGTTTTGGAATTCTCCTTGGATTTTTAATTCTAACTTTGCCTCTATTCTATTAATCTTATTTGCAATCCAAATTCTGAATTTGATTTCTGACATCTCAGGCATTTGTTTATGAATGATATCTTCGGGTGCATCTAGCACATCCTTTCTTGGTGGGGAAGTTAATCTACTCTGGTTATTCATATTACAAGATTTTTTCTGCTGATTCTTCCCCATGTTTATTTTACACCATTTGGCTTTTCCCCTTGAGCTTTGCCAAGGACCCATACAGTGCTATGGCCTGAGAGACTGGGGACCTGCTGGGTGTAGTGGGCCTAAGTGGCTCTGTCTTATTTTCAGCTGGTCTCTGTCCTACCCTTGTGAATCAGTTACTCTGGGTTGAAGTCTCAGTTGTGGAGAAATACCAGCAATTAGGTCACCCTGCCCCCCACAAACAGCAATTCAGCAAAGAAAATCACACCTTCCCTCAACCATACACCCAGAGTACCATTTTGGATAGTCCTTGGGTGATTGGCCTGGTTCAAGAAGTCCAAATCAGTTATCCCACTCAGCACTTGTCTCAGGTGGGAGAGTTCAAAGGTCTCTGACAACTAGATAGGAGGGGTCTGCTGGCAGCTCAAATATGACTTGCTCTAGTGCTCTGTGAGGGCAGAAGGACCCACTGGTAATCCCACAGGGTTGTGACTCAGTTCCCCCCAGTAAGCAAATGCTCCTGGGGTTTATGACTTCCTGAGTCACCAGGAGATCTGAGTCCGGTAGGTGGAGATGAGGCCTGACAACCTTGGGTGCTTAATATAGGCTGGGGCAGTTCATTCAGTTCCAGCCCCACGCCTGGTTGATGTTGCTGGCAGAACAGGACAGAGCAACTTCACAGAATTTGTTTCTGTCCCAGCTAAATTCTTCTCAGATGCTGCTTGAGCTGATAGAAATCACAACTCAGCCCTGGGCAACAAGCAATTAGAGTTCACACTCAGGTGTCAATTCCAGCCTCTGCCCATCTGCTGCCTTTGTCTCAGCTATAATCCCCTAAGGGCTGGGTGCTATTAGGCTCAGTGAAGCATTCGTCTGGCTTGACCTCTCCCTGGAAGTCTGTGGGCTCTGCATGCACTCCACCCAGGTTGGTACCACCTTAAGGCTTCTCTTTACTCACAGAATTTCCTAAATCCACTCCACTAGTGGCTGCCACCAGAGAAGATGCCCAGCTTCCTTTGGTTGCCCAGAGAGACAAGGCATGTCTGTCTGGAATGGCCTCAGGAGTGTGCGCTGCTGCAGCTTCTGCTCTGCAACTCAGGATACCGAAACTCCTGTATGGTTCCCTCTCAGCTGACCGTCCTCTCCTCAATCCCATGCCACAGAATCAGCACAGACCAGCACCAGCTCTTTCCCCCTCCACTCCTCTCAAGAAAATGCCCAAGAATCTGGACTCCATGGGTGACAGAGCTCCAGATCTTGAGGTGAGAGTAGAGAGGAGTCCTGGGAATTCAGATTTGCAGGTAGAGAATATATACAGTTGTTTTATACAGTTTTACAGTTTTATGCCTGGCAGGAGCGTGCCGTGGCCTCCTAGTAGGGGTAGGAGGTCGAGTTTTTAGAGGGTCTTTCCCGTGGGATTGAGTGGGAGGACATTGGAACTCTGCTCGCTTGTTTGTATGGAGTAAACTGAGAGTCCTTCTTGTGGGGTAGGGGACTTCCATCTGCTTGGTGGTGGATTTTGTACCTTTTGATTGTATTTTTGGGGTTGCATCTCACCTCAGCAGAGTTGATGTGCATTCTTCAATCTTCTCTCTTGACTCAGTTCCAAACCATTGGCTTACTTGCTAAACTTCTGTCCTTTAAGTCTCCTTCCAGATGGGAGCCTCTGTGGAAAGCTGGCTGCAGTTTGCCTTCTTGCCTCTGCCCCACTCAGAAAAGTTTTCCTGTTTTCTTCTAGAATATTTATGGTTTCAGATCATATATTTAAGTCTTAAATCCATCTTGAGTTAATTTTTGCATATGATAAGAGGTGGGATCCAGTTTCATTCTTCTGCTTGTGGCTATCCATTTTTCCCAGCACCATTTATTGAATAGGGCATCCTTTCTATAGTTTATTTTTTCAAAAATATTAGTTATACTAGCTTTCTTTCTGGATTCTCTATTCTCTTTTACTGGTCTTTGTGTCTATCTTTATACCAGTATTGTGCTGTTTTGGTCACTGTAGCTGTGTAGTATAATTTGAGTCCGGTAATGTGATGCCTCGAGGTTTGGGTTTTTTTTTTTTTTTCTTATTGTTACTCTGGCAATTTGGGCTCTTTTTTGATTCTATATGAAGTTTAGAATTTTATTTTCCCTAGATCTGTGAAAAATATCAGTATTCTGATAAGAACTACATTGAATCCTGTGAATTACTTTGGGCACTATTGACATTTTATAATTTTTTTTTTTTTTTTGAGACAGATTCTCAAGTTGTCACCCTAGGTAGAGTACTGTGGCATCAAAGTTCGCAGCTACCTCAAACTCTTGGGCTTAAGAGATTCTCTTGCCTCAGTCTATCAAGTAGCTGGGACTACAGGTGCCCAACACAATGCCCACTTATTTGTTGGTTATAGTTGTCATTGTTGTTGGGCAGGCCGGGCTGGATTCAAACCCACCAGCTCCAGTGTATATGTCTGGTGCCCTAGCTACTTAAGTTACAGATGCCAAACCAGTATTGACATTTAAAGATGTTGATTCTTCTAATCCATGTTTTTTCATTTGTTTGTGTCATCTCTGATTTTTTCCATCAGTGTTTTGTAGCTATTTTTGTAGAGATCATTCACCTCCTTGTTTAACTGTATTCCTAAGTATTTTATTTTCTTTGCAGCTATTGCAAGTGTTATTGAGTTCTTGATGTGACTCTCATTTTGACTGTTTTACTATATAGAAATTCTACTGACTTGTGTACATTAATTTTATAACCTGAGACTTTACTTAATTTTGTTTATCTCTTTACTTAATTTTATTTGTTTCTTAGAGGAATTTTTAAGGTTTTCTGAATGTAAGATCATATCATCAGCATAGGATAATTTGACCTCATCTTTCCCAATATGGATACTTTTTTCTTTCTCCTACCTGATTGTTGTGGCTAGGACCTCCAGTATTGTGTTGAATAGAAGTGGTAACACTAGACATCCTTGTTTTGTTCCAGATTTTAGGGGGAATGCTTTTAACTTTTCCTAATTCAGTATGATGTGATTTTGGCTATGGGTTTGTCATATAGGGTTTTTACTATTTTGTGCCTAGTTTGCTGAGGCTTTTTTATCATAAAAGGTTGCTAGATTTTATTGAATGCTTTTTCTGCATCTCTTAAGATGATTATATGATTTGGTTTTTATTTTGTTTAAGTGGTGAATCACATTTGTTGATTTATATATGTTGAAACATCCTTGGATCCCTGGTGTGAAATCCACTGATTGTGATGGATTATGTTTTTGATGTACTGTTGGATTAGGTTGCTGGTATTTTATTGAGGATTTTTGCATCTATGTTCATGAGGGATACTGGTCTGTAATTTTCTTTTCTTGTATCCTTTCCTGGTTTTGGTTTCAGGATGATACTGGATTTGTAGAATGAGTTAAGACAAATTCTCTATGAGTTGAGGATTCCCTCTTTCTTGATGTTATGGAACAGTTTTACTAGGGTAGCTATCGGTTCTTCATTGTAGGTCTGCTATAATTCAGCTGTGGATTCATCTGGTCCGGAGTGCTTTTTCTTGTTGTTGGGAGTTTTTTTTATTTCAGTCTCATTACCTGTTATTGGGCTGTTCAGGTTTCTCTTTCTTCTTGATTCAAGTTTGGGAGGTTATGTGATTTGAAAAATTTATCCATTTCTTCTAAATTTTTTAGTTTGTTTGTATAGGGGTTTTCATGGTAGTCTTAGGAGATATTTTGTATTTATCTGGTATCAGCTGTACTGGTCCATCCATTTTATCTTTTCTAAGAACCAACTTGTCATTTCTTTGATCCTTTGTATTATCTCTTTCATTTCAATTTCATTTAGTTCTGCTCTGATCTTTGTTATTTTTCTCCTCCTGCTGTTTTTTTTTTTTCCTAATTCCTTGAGGTATGACATGAAGTTGTTAATTTGTGATCTTTTTGATGTAGGCTTTTAGTGTTATGAAATTCCCTCTTCACACTGCTTTTTCTGCATCCCAGAGATTTTGGTAGCATGTTTCATTCATTTCAGAAAATCTTTTTATTTCCATCTTGATTTCTTCATTGACCCAGGCATTGCTCAGCAGCAGGTTGTTTAATTTATAAATGTTTGTGTAGTTTTAAGATTTCCTCTTGGAATTTTTCTAATTTTATTCCACTGTGGTCTGAGAAGGTGCATGGTATGATTTTGATTTTTTAAATTTTGTGGTCTAACAGAGCTCTGTTTTGGAAAAGGTTCCATATGTTAATGAGAAAAATGTATGTTCTCCAGTTTGCGGGTAGAATGCTCTGTAAATTACTATTTGGTCCATTTGTTCTAGAGTTTAAGTCCAGTGTTTCTTTGTTGATATTCTCTGGGACCCTGCTGTGTCTGCTTTCCAGTTCAGTGCTGATGACTAATGTTGTCGATCATTTTTTCTTATACTTGTTTGGCCATTTTTATGTCATACTTTGAGAAATGTCTTGCTTTGTACACTCCTATGATGATCCTTCTGTTTCAGTTTGAACATCTCTAGTGACAGTGCTGTTATTTTATTAGTGGACACCTCCAGAAGTTGGGAAAATTTCCTCATCATGCTTAGCTGTAATATACAGTTTCTCTCTGCTGATCCTGGTTTTGCTTTCAGGGTGCAGTGTCTATTTCCTTTTCCAAGAACAACCCTGGAGTGATCTGAAGGTATTGTCTTCTTGCCTTGCCCAAATTTCTTTCCAAAAATTCATGTCCACATGTCCTGCCAATCTGATCATTTCTTCCAAAGGTGCCTCTGGACCTTACTTCCAAATTTGTGGACCACAGTCAGACTCAAGAGTGTGATCTAATTGGGCTATCAGTAATTACGTTTGTCCATAGTTAATTATAAAATGAAGAATGTTTTGCTAAATCTTTTGATCATTTTTAAAGGCCATAGAGTTAAAAATTAGTAAAATTCTCCTATCAGAAGGAAAATGTGCCTTCCTATATATTAATAATATTCCACAATACTCAAATTTTCAACTCCTGATTAAAGAGGACTGGAAGAATTTTACATGTATCTGCCTATAATGAGTTTAAATGGAATAAAGTAACATAATCAAGACTTGAGTGAGTCATAGATAAAACCCAAAGAGGAGACATAAAACCTGTCATTGCATTTTCCAGAAAAAATTTTAAAGCCAGGATGGGGCTCAATCTCTGATGGGGAGAGTCACAAAGTCACAACTGTCTAAGGCATCTTTGGAGGCCAGAGATTGGTTCATAGAACCATTGATTCATAGACTATTCATATAATCATGGATTTATGCTTAGTTTTAGAACCAAAGATTTATGCCAACTCATATAACCATAATTCATACTAATTCATATAACCACAAATTTATAGTGATCATAGAATCATAAATTCAAGCTGATATATTAATTTCATTTCAGCACCACAGGGTGTATTATAGCCTTGCTTATTTTTTTATTTGTAGCTTTCTTGAACAGAAGAACCTAGCCTGCCCTCATTTTCCATAGTACCTTCCCTAATCCTTATTGAATGTAGTTATTTTTGAGCACATGAAAAACTAGGATTTGGGCTAAGTGTTTCTCTGATGCCACTCACCTGCAAGATTCTGTGAGGCTCTGTTCCCATGGCACTGTGGTTCTAATATTCCAATCTGCAGGAGCATCATTTTACTGAGACATTTATAGGCAGCCTTATCATCCTGTCTTGAAGCTCCTCAAGTGAATTTTGAACATGGGTGGCAAGGGCTACTTAAGGAAGAAAAGCAGTTTCCAAACAGGAGATACCATATACATGCGGAGGGCCATGGTGAACAATCTTGGGGAGGAGAAAAGGACCAGGCTTCACATTGAGAAACTCCAGAAGTCTTTAAATACCCGGTTCAGGGAGATAGATAAAGAAAAAGCAACTCTGAAGGAGTTTTTGATACGGCTTCACATGACAACTGGCCATTTTCCTCGAACACGACTCTGGTGACCAATGCCATGCTACCATAGGTGAGGAGTTCATTTGAACGGTTCAATACAGAACACATCTGAGTCTCATTCTGTTGTCACTATGTGAGCCAAGAAAGCAGTATAAGCAATTACTGGGACAAGCCAAAACAGAAAAAAGACATGTAATTGAGGATATAAATGGAATATCTACAAAAGAAGAAGCCGATATCACCTACAAAAGAGAGAAGGCATTGATTTTTCCAGATGACCCCATTTCTTTAGCACTTGAGGTGGTAATATTCAGTGCATACATTATTTTCTTTCAAACTTTCCTTGAGACAAGAATAAAGCTTCGCAATTTAGAGATCTTTCTGATAACAACCATGAAATACATATTATATTTGCCTTAATCTTGCTCTGATTGATATCATTTTCAATTTTTAATAACTGTATTAGCATTAATTAATTAATAATACTGATAATGAATAAATACTAAAATTAAGATGAAAGTAATATAATAGTGGGAAAATCACAGAACTGAAAGTGTATGATAGAACTTAATTAAAATATCTAGGTTTTGCCATGTGTTACCTGTGTATGATCCTGGATATAGAAACTTTTTTTTTTTGAGATAGAGCCTCACTACGTTGCCCTTGGTAGAGTGCCATGCCATCACAGCTCACAGCAACCTCAAACTCTTGGGCTCAAGCAATTCTCTTGCCTTAGCCTCCCGAGTAGCTGGGACTAAAGGCGCCCATCACAACGCCCAGCTATTTTTTTTGTTGTTGTTGCTGTTGCAGTTGTCTTTGTTGTTCAGTAGGCCTGGCTGGGCTCACTGAGCTATGGGAACCAAGCCTATATAGAAACTTTTATTCAAAATGGAGGTAATAATAACTATACTCAAAGACTGTTTTTTTTTTTTAAATCATATACACATAGACCATGAATACATTTATGCATATGTGGGATATAATATGTTGATTTTTTTTATACAATCTGACATGCTTACATCAAACTAATCAACATAGCTTTCACCTAACTTACTTGATTATTGTGTTAAGACATTTATGTTCTACACTTGACAGATTTGATTTGTACCCTTGCAATATGCTCCATAGGTGTGGTCCCACCTTTTACCCTCCCTCTATCAAACCTCTCCCCTCCCCTTCTTTCCCACTCCATTTCTCTCCTTCATCCTCAGCTATAGTTGTGTTCTATCTTTCATAAGAAAGTGTGAGTAGATTCTGGGAAGATGGCCGACTGGTAGCAACCCTGGTCAGAGGCTCCTGAACAAAGGAAGAAAAACTGGTTGGAATCAGAATCTATGAAGTCAAAGACGGGGAGCTGAGCCCAGAAAGAAGTTCGGCAAG
>NW_003852483.1:4250938-4289335 GCF_000181295.1 Otolemur garnettii | reverse complement strand
TGTGTATGAAAACACCACACTGTACCCCCAAAGTGCATCAATGTACACAGTTACCATTCAATAAAAAAAAAAAAAAAGAAAGTGTGAGTAAATATAAGTTGGTTCCATAGAAGTACTGAGTACATTGAATACTTTTTCCTCCATTCTTGAGATACTTTACTCAGGAGAATATGTTCCAGGTCCCTCCATGTAAACAGAAAAGAGGTAAAGTCTCCATATTTTTTAAGGCTGTGTAATATTCCATGGTATACATATACCATAATTTATTAATCCATTCATGGGTCGATGGGCATTTGGGCTTCTTCCATGACCTGGCTATTACAAATTGAGCTGCAATGAATAATCTGGTGCAAATATCTTTTTTGCAAAGTGATTTTTAGTCTTTTGGATATACTCCTACTAGTGGAATTTCAGGATCCAATGGCAGTTCAAAGACTGTTTTAAAGATTAAATAGGATAATACATATGCAAGACATATTGCAGCTATTATTAGTAGTATTTTCATTATTATCTTTATCACTCTATAATAGAGCTCAGGTTCTGTTCTTAGCTCTTCTACAAAAATCCCAGGATCTCTAGGCAAAAAATTATTTCCATTCATGGGCATTAGTATTTTCTGGGGCTATAATGTAAGAACTGGTTGTACTTTAAAACATGTTTGCAGCATCCTAGAGAAAAGATCTAACAATCTGAATGTATACCAAGGTGACTTTAGGGGCTTGGATATATATTTATATTTAACCATGACATATCTACTACCCTCATGTTTAACAATTTAAAGATACTTATGATGCAAGTACATTATATTCTTAGCCTCTCATTACACACATACACACACAGAGAAAGAGAGCAAATACAACTCACTTTTTTTTTTTTTTTTTAAATTTCAGGTTAATGTGAGGGTACAAACAACCAGGTCACAATATCTGAATTTGTTAGGTAGAGTCCATCTTGTAGTTGTGGTCCTTTGGGCCATTTGTTTAGTTTTTGTGGATAATTCCTTGAACATGGCTGTCTGTGTTTCTTTTAATTGTTGTGTGATATGCCACATAGTGCTGCCATACCAGTTAAATCATCCTAGAGTTTTGATTAATAGTATCAGGAGGACTATTGGGAAAATTCTTTATAGCACTGGAAAGATATAGTTAGTGTGGTTTGTGAGGGCAGGTATCTGGGGGAGGGTACACTGCTGAGTAAAAATTTGTTAGAATTTTATGCCAAATCCAAGTGCAACAAATGTTGTCTAGGGAAGCTTTTGATAGGGAAGCCCTTTGATTCTTTCAGGCCCATTTGCTTCCCCCTGCTGCCTGCATTGTGCTCCTATGAAGGTAAGTTTATGTGACTTAATGCAATTCCAAATGGTGTGTATAGAAGTATACAATGCTATAATCAAACAAGTTTATGAGTTAGCGACCTCTCATTCAGCAACTGAATCAACTCAATTGGTATGGGCTCATCCTACAACTTCCCATATGTTTGTGTGAGATACTCCTCACACAAATTTGATGGATGTCAGGGTTGTTGGATGTTGATGGTTAGGGAAAAAGGCTCATCTTAAAAAGAAAATTTATGTGAGGTTTATCTTATAGGGGTACAAGTGAATCTTTCTAAGAGTAGAATGTGAATGTTTTAAAACAATAACTGAGAAAATGACATAAAGGCTGTGTTGACCAGTTTGATGGAAGTATTTCAGATTGCATGTGAAAACCCCACACTGTACCCCAGAAGTGCATTAATGTACATAGTTACCATTCAATAAAAAAAAAAAAATTATGGGACATTATGGCCGAGGAGAGGTATTATGCTATGTGTACTAAAATCAGGTTGTCAGAATCAATCCTAGCATGCAGTTAGCATGGAATTATGGTTATGCATTGCTGTGGCTAAGGCTGTATACAGGTTTGGTTTGGTGGAAAATGGTGTGTGTGGTCCTTCCTGCTCAGACTGGTGTGCATTGGTGATTAAATTTCTTGTTAATTGCCACTAGGGAAGTAACATTGGTATGCTTTCACAGGTGTGGGATAGGTTTTTCAGGTGCTTTGGCAATTTATAAAAAATTTAATTTAGCTTTGTACCAAATTGGATCTTGAACTATGGGGGCAGTCACACATGGGCTTCTCATGGATAAGCGAAGTTATTTCAAAAATAAACATCAATTGTATTATATATCTGGCCTATATCTATCCTTGTTTGTTACAAGGTAATATGGCTATGTGTCATTAGGAGACCACCTGCTTCATCACCTCTACTGTAGGGGAAACTTTTCTAAGCAGTTTGTACAGCATTAGTAGCTTCAGGGGTGGCCCCTTGGGAAATGGTGCTGTGACTGCAACACCAATAAATTTCCTGCCATGTTAGCTTTACTACAGTCTTTCCATTATTGTTTCTTTCTTCTGTAAGGTGGGATATGTATGTTTTTAAAGAAGCCTCCGGAAGAGTAAGACTGAGAAGCACTTTCCTTTACTTTATTAAAAGTAGCAATGGTGGGAACCATGAAGAAACAAAACCTTACTGAAGAACAAGAACAGATTTTGAGGACTAACACTTTCTGATTCCAAAATTTGTTACAAAGTGAGCTGGATGGGGGCTCATGCCTATAATCCTAGCACCTTAGGAGGCCAAGGTAGAAGGATCCCTTGGGGCTGGGAGTTCAAGACCAGCCTGGGCAACATAGCAAACTCTCTTCTCTATAAAAGATAAAAAATTTTAAATTGGCCATGTGTGGTGGGATTTGCTTGTGGTCCTAGTTGCTTGAGACACTGGGGCAGGAAGATTGCTTGGGCTTGGAAATTTGAGGTTGCAGTGAACTATGACTGAGCCATTGCACTCCAGCCTGGGCAACAGAGGAAGGCCCTGTCTATAAAAGAAATAATGACAAAGAATATTTTTAAAAATTTACTATGAAGCTATAATTATTTTTGAAAGTATATTACTAGCATAAACTAGGTATATAGACCAATGTAATTGATATTTCATAAATAAACCCATACATCTATGGCCAATTTATTTTTGACAATGGTGCTTAGCCATATAAAGGGCAGAATTAATCTCTTCCACAAATAATGCTGGTCAACTGGGTATTCACACATTAGTGTTGAGGAGGATGGAACCCTTACATGTTGTTGTTTGGGAATATAAAATGGTTCAGCCACTTTGAAAACAGTTGGCAGTTCCTTAAGAAAATCAAACATAGAATTTTCTGGGTAAATTCCATGTTACCCAGAAATCCACTCCTATATATATATATATATATATATCCAAAATAATTGAAAGCAGAAGTTCAAATAAAACTTGTATACAAATGCTTATAGCAGCATTATTTATAATAGTCAAAAGGTAGAAATAGTCATCAGTATACAAAAAGATAAAGTGAATGAAGCTTAAAAACACTGTGTGAAGAAGCCAGACACAAATGATCAAATATGATTTAGAAAGGAGGAAGTAAAACTATCTCTAGTTTCAAGTGATATAATCTTGTTTTTTTTTTAAAAAAAAAAAAAGCTATTAGAACTAATGAATTCAGTAAACACAAGATCAGTAAGTAAAAATCTATAGAATCTGGCTTGGTGCCCATAGCACAGTGGTTAGGGCACCAGCCACATACATGGAGGCTGGCAGGTTCAAATCTGGGCCAGCTAAACAACAATAACAACTGCAACAAAAAAATAGCCGAGTGTTGTGGTAGGTGCCTGTAGTCCCACCTACTCGGGAGGCTGAGGCAAAAGAATCACTTAAGCCCAAGAGTTTGAGGTTGCTGTGAGCTGTGATACCACAGCACTCTATGACATAGAGAGACACTGTCTCAAAAAAATAAAAATAAAAAACCTATAGAATCACAATGAATAATCCAAGGATAAAGCTAAGAAAACAATGCCACTTAAAATAGTATCAAAAAGAATAAGATACTTAGGGGAAATTATTTAAAGAAAACACAATACTTTTTGTGGAGAAAAGAGTTAATCTAGTAGGCCTGAGACTGCTACCCTTACAAAACCTACTTACAAGGCTGGCCCTTGGCTGTTTTCTGGAAACTTGGATTTTGGATTATTCTTAAATTGATCTACAGACTGAACACAACCGCTATCTAATTTTGAGCTACCTTTTTTGCATAAATTGAAAAAGTATTCATAAAATTCATGCGTAAATACAAGAGACTCAAAAGAGTCAAAATAATCTTGAAAAAAAATGAAGTGGGAGGATACAGTCACATTTCAAAACATACTACAAAACTACAGTAATCGAGGCTGTGTGTTGCTCATAAAAGAAAAGGCAGAGATAAATGGGATAGAATTGAGAGTTCAGAAATAAACCCATATATTTATGGTTAATTGACTTCAAATACTTTTAAAATTGAGGTTCAGTATTAGGGAAAAACAGGTATATTACTTGACTAATTTGTTCTTCACCTTGAAAAAATTTTTTCTCAAGTTCAACAAGAAAAGGAGCTATGTGATTCTCATCACTTTCCTCTTTAGTATATTAATCACCCTTTAAAGAATGGTCATGATAAAGAAAACTAAGCAAAGAAAAAGGAAAGGTGTTTTTACTGAAAACATCTTGTGAAATTTCACATCTCTATGTGGGATGAATAAATTTTTATATATCAGGAATAAAAGTGGCTTCCCATGTCCATATAAAATTAGAAAAACAAACTATGCACAGCCCAACCTAATAATTAATATAAATTTCTAGAGAATTTTGCAAATATTAGTAACATCAAGACATTGAGTGTATTTCTAAATATTATGACAAAGGCATGTACATTTTGATTTAGGATAATTATTAATAAGTATTACACAAATATACCAAAATGAGGAAGATCAAGTAATGATCTTTATAGCACATTTCTATCCTATACTCTATCCTGTGCTTAGCACCTTCAGAGGTAAAAATTATTAAATGTCATCAAAAATATAAAATAAGTTAAAATGTAAACTAGAGCACTCTTTCAAATAATCAATATTTAAAGCTTGTATAAACCATTCATTTTTGATCAGCGAAACTCAAAATTTCTTTACTGAAGCTACCAATGAAGGGCCAGATGGAGTTTTTCTGTTTGGGGTGAATATAAGTATGTGATAGATATTTCTCACCAACTGTTGATATTCAGCATAATTTCTTGACACTATATGCTAGAAAATGCCCTTTGAACTTAGTTCCTTAAATTAATGGGCATCAAATGTGACATTTACCAACCTTGTGGTTATTTCCAGTATAAGGAAAGATCTCAAATCAGTCACCCAACTTTACATATTAAGGTGACAGAAAAAGAAGAATAAAACTAGCAGAAGAAAGAAAACAAATTAAGATTACCACAACAAATAAGTGAGGTAATGGATGTGTTGATTCTATGTAAGCATTCCACATTGTATATCAAATCAGTAGACTGTACCCCATAAATGCATCAATGTACTGAGTTATGATTTAATAAAGGAAAAAAAGAAAAAGACTATGTTGAAATTAAAAAAAAAAAAGAAAAGAAATTGGACCAAATTTTTTTCAAAAAGAGCAACAAAATTGGCAAACCTTTAGCTAGAGTGACCAAGAATTCAAATTACTAAAATGAGAAATGAAAGCGGAGAAATTACTACAGAACTTAGCACTAAAGAGAGCACTGAATTGTACACTTGAAGGTGACTTACAATAATAAATTTTATATTATGTAAATTACACTTCAGTGAAAAGAAGCCTGTGTTTGTGTGGATTCATACTTGGATTCTCTGGTCTGTTCCACCAATCTTTTTGTATTTCTCTTTTCACCAGTACAACACTGTATTGAAAACTGGGGTTCTATAGTAAGACTTAAAATCAGATAGTGTACTCTACATGTTCTTCCTTTTAAAAATTATTTTGGCTATTTTGGTTCCTAGATATTTCTGTATAAACTTAAAATCAACTTATCATATACAATAAACCATAATAGTTTTGATTGTAATTGTGTTGAATTTGTAGGTAATTGTAGAAAGAACTGACATTATAACTATGCTGCCTTCCAATTCACAAGCATGATAAATCTCATCATTTATTTACTGAGACATTGAATCCCTTGATTTCTTTCTTTAGCTTTTTGTAGTTTTAAGCATATAGCATATAGCTCCTTCACACTGATTTATACCCAGTTATTTCCTTTTAAAAAAAAACTGTTGCGAATTGTATTGAAAAAACATTTGTTTCCTATTTTCCTTAATATATTATAAAATAAAATGTTTTATATGTTGACTTCATATTTTGTAACATTGTTATTCTCATTAATTCCAGTAACTTTTTTTTATAGATTCCAAGAATTTCTCTGTAAATAATGTCATTCTTTCCAATCTCTATGCTTTTTCCTTTCTTTTATTGGACTGACTAGGACTTCCAGTTATGATACTGAATAGGAATGATAAAAATAGATATCCTTTCTTTTTCCTTGATCGTCAGTAAAATATATTAGCTGTAGGATTTTATACGTGCCCTTTATCAGGTTAAGGAAGTCCCCTTATATTTCTGATTTGCTGAGAGTTTTTGTGATGAATGGATGTTAAACTTTACAAATTCCTTTTTTGTATCAATTGATATAATCATGTGGTTTTTAGTTTTTAGTCCAGGATTCAGCAAACTATTGCTTGCAGGCAATGGGCAGGCAAATCCTGCCCATTGGACATTCAATGTGCCCATTAGCCCACAAACTAAAAAAAGTGATGTTTACATTTTTAGGGGTTGTAAAAGAATATGCTACAGACACTGCATATTGCCCACAAAGCCTAAAATATTTATAGTCTGGCTTCTTTATTTAAAAACCAGAAAAATCATCTTTTACTCTGTTTTTTATTTGTACAAATGTATGGAGTACAGGTAAAATATGTATATAATGTGTAATGATCAAGTCAGATTATTTAGGATGTCCATCACCTGAGTACAAGGCACTTATATTTAACTATAGTCACCCTCCTCTGCTAGCAAGCACTGAACTCATTCCTTCTAACTGTATGTTTATATCCTTTAACCCACTTGTCTTCATCCTTCCTCTTCTACTCTCCACCCTTATTAGTCTTTAATATCTATCTTTACACTCTCTTCTATGTGATCAAATTGTTTAGCTTCCAGATATAAATGAGAACTTGCATTATTTGTCTTTTTGTGCCTGGCTTATTTCACTGAATAGAATGACCTCCAGATCCATCTGTATTGCCACAAATGACATGATTTCATTCTTTTTATGGCTAAATAGTATTCCACTGTGTATATATATCACATTTCCTTCATCCATTCATCCATTGATGGACCCTTAGGTTGATTCTTTATCTTTCCTATTGTGAAAAGCACTTCAATAAGCATGGAAGTGCAGGTATTCATTTGACATATGGATTTATTTTCCTTTGAGTAGATATTAGTACTGGGATTAATGGACTGAATGGTAGTTCTGTTTTTAGTTTTTTGAGAATGCTCCTTACTCTGTTTTCAATTGTGGCTTTGCTAGTTTACATTCCTATCATCATATAAGAGTTCCCCTTTCTCCACATCCTTACTAACATCATTTTTGGTCTTTTTACTAATAGCCATTCTGACGAGAGTAAGATGATATCTCAGTGTGGTTTTGATTTGCATTTCTCTGATGGTTAGTCATGTTGAGCATTTTTTCATATACCTGTTGGCCATTTGTATATCTACTTTTGAGAAATGCCTCTTCATGTCCTTTAATTTGTTAATATATGTGTAGTGGATGACATAAATGATTTCTGACTATTGAAATAGCCTTGCATTACTAGGGAAGCCTTCACTTGGTTTTGATATATTATTGTTTTTAAATATTCCGGAATTTATGATTTTATTAAAAAAATTGTTCCTACATGAAAGAAAATAAATTAACACATCAAATAGATATCTACACTTGCATGCTTATTGTAGCACTATACACAATAGCAAAGATATAGAATCAGCCTAAGTGTTCATCAGCAGATGAATGAATTAAAAAATGTGGTATAAATACACATTGGAATATGTCTATTTTCATGAGAGATACTAGTCATTTTCCTATAAGATCTTTTAAGGGTAATAATACTGACCTTGTAAATGAATTAGGAAATATTGCTTTCCATTCTATTTTAAACATTTTTAAAAAAGGAACAGGCTTTTTTAGAGCAGTTTTATAATCACAAAATTGAGTAGAAAATTGAGTGTAGAATTTATCCCCTGGATCCCTCTACACACACAGCCTTCCCCACCATTAACAAAGGGAGTAGAGCACCAGCCCCATATGCCAGAGGTGGCAGGTTCAAACCCAGCCCCAGCCAAAAACTGCAAAAAAAAAAAAAAAAAAAAATCCTGAACCAAAGTTGTACATTTGTCATAATCACTGAACTTTCATCAATACCTCATTACCACCCCAAATTTCATAGTTTAGGGCTCACTCTTGGTGTTGTACAATCTATGGGTTTTGGCAAATGTATAATGACATGTATCTACTATTACAGTATAATATGAGCTAGTTCCATTGCCCTACAAATCCTCTGTGCTTCATGGAATGCGAGCTAATCCATCCTCTTTGGAAAGAACTTTGGAGAACATTTAGGGAACTAAAAGTTGCCATTGAGTTGCCATTCAATACTGCAATTCCTCTACTAGGTATATATCCAGAAGACCAAAAATAGTTTTACAACAAAGATAGTTGCCCAAGAATGTTTATTACAGCCCAATTCATAATAGCCAAGTCATGGAAACAGCCCAAGTGCCCATGAACTCATGAATGCATTAACAAATTGTGGTGTATGTATACCATGGAATATTATGCAGCTTTAAAAAAAGATGGAGACTTAACATCTTTTATGTTCACTTGGATGGAGCTGGAACATATTCTTCTTAGAAAAGTATCTCAAGAATGGAAGAAAAATTATCCAATGTACTCAATGCTATTATGAAACCAATATATAATCACCCATACTTTCATATGAATGATAAAACACAACTAATATTCCAGGATGAAGTAGAGATGAGGCAGGAGAGGGGAGAGGAGGGAGGAGGTTTGGAGGAGGGAGAGTATTTGTTGGGAACTCACCTATTGTGCACAATGCAAGGGTGCATGTCAAAACTATTAAGAGTATAAATGTCTTTACACAACAAATAGTAAGTAAGGTGAAGGCTATGTTAACCATTTTGATGTAAGCATTCCAAATCCTATATAAAATCAGCACATTGTACCCCATAAATATATTAATGTACACAGTTATGATTTAATAAAATAAATATTAAAAAAGAAGTCTTTTTGGCTAATAGGAATGTAAAGTTTGTAGTGTACAAAATCAAATCAGGCAAAAAGACCTGTGAATTTTCTGTAGTTCCTAGTTCAAAACCCAACTGTAATTTTATATCACAAATAAGGAATTATAAAATATAAGATACTCTACAAAATAAATGCGACCCGCCTTTTAAGAGCCTTATGTGGGGTCCTAGCCTTCACAATGACACCATGAGAAAGAATTATTGATCTCATTTTACCTTTGGGAAAGTTACAATCCAAAGAAGTTGGTGATATGAAAGGATATAAGGCACCTCCCTGCCAAACTTTACCCCTAAATTACCTCTAGCCTACTACTATGAACACAGTCAGGGATCTAATTCCAGCACCAGGCATGACACTAGACAAATCACTGGATGATAACTCAGTTTCTTTATCATAAAGATGGGGATGAAAACCCAGTATTTTGCTCAATACATTTAAAATTATGATCACAATATTCCAGTCAGGATCTGTTTATTATTTCTATAAAATGAATTAATAATGTATTTTAAGTTCCTTCAAAAATTCATTTACTCAACTAATATTTACTAAAGAGACACTAAATATCAAGGCATATGCTGGGTTCCAGAGTAATAGAAAAGACAAAAATAACTCTCTTAGGAACAAGTCTAGGTGGTAAAAATACATATAGCATTAAACAAATATATTACAGTCATAATGGAAGAAAAAGTATCCAATGTACTCAGCCTTACTATGAAACTAACTTACATGAAAGTTATAACCCAATTATAGCCCAAGAATATGGGGAAAGGGGAGAAGGAGTGGAAAAGAGAGGGGAGGATGGGTGGAGGGAAGGTGATTGGTGGGACCACACCTATGGTTCATCTTAACCAGGGTACATGTGAATCTTTCTAAATGTAGAATATAAATGTCTTAACACAATAACTAAGAAAATGACTTGAAGACTATGTTAACCAGTTTGATGAAAATATTTCAGATTGTATATAGAACCAGCACACTGTACCTCATGACTGCATTAATGTACACAGCTATGATTTAATTTTAAAAAAAAAGAAAAAAAGAAACAAATATATAACAGTCATTTAATTACAGTGGTGCTGTGTCCTTGGAAGAAAAAGTACTGTGTACCTGTAACACGTGGATGGCAGTACAGTAGAGGGAAGACCAGATTAATTCACTCAGGTATTTCATGAGCACAGCCATGAAGGAAAAAAAGATGGAGAGAACACAAGTGACTGATGGTGAAGACACCTGAGATGGCAGGATTGAGGAACCATCATGGGAAGAAATGGAGCGCAGCTTTCCAGGTTCAAGAAAAGCAAAAAGCCTCAAGGAAGGAAGTTCCAGAATATTCCAAAAGGCTGGAGCAGAAAGAAAAATGATCCCTAAGCCAATCTGAGGGGCGAACCCTGATGGCAAGGGAAGTGCATCTCACCTTGTTCACAAGAGACCAGCACAAGAGATCTGGACCTCCAGAAGCTGCCAAAGTCATCACCATTGGGCACATCAGCATACTTAGCAACACTATGGGTTCAGAGCCTCACAGATGGGCAAACTAAAGTCCCAGGGTAGAAGCACCTGGCTTTGGACTGGCCCTACCATTGCCAGAGACTGTTACCTTGTTCACCTGTGTGGCAGAGGGCAGGTCTTGGTCCTCTATGAAAGATATATAGCAGTTTGTGTGGACCCAGTTGTGGCTCCACCTCACCATCACCATGCCTCACTTCGATCTGGTAGGGCCAATACCACCACCGTTGCCCTTCCACCCACAGGGCCAGCCCCTCCTGGCCTTGCTGGGCTCAGTTAAATAGTTGAGGGGTCCTGCTTCTCCAGGAGTAACACCTTGCTCCCACACTCCACTCCCCCACCTCTTATGCTGGCATACACCCAGCTGTATTGTTCAGGCTGGTCTTCAACTCCTGAGCTCTAGTGATCCTCCTGCCTCAGCCTCCCAAAGTGCTAGGATTATAGGGATGAGCCACCAGGCCCAGCCCAGAGTGTAGTTCTTACCAAATCTGTATCTGGTGCATCCACTATCTGTGATACCTATAGTCTGTTTTCTGTTGTTTGTGCTGTCCATTTTCTTACCTTCTCATGTGCCTGGCTGTCGTTATACAATGTACACTGTAAGTTTTTGTAGAAATAATTTAAGGCATCAATTGATATACCAAGTGAGCTTTTCATCAGTTGACCCTATCTTATTAAAACTGTTTTCAAATACATCAAGTCTAGGTACAAGCTCCCATTTATGTGGAGGTGAAAGCCAGCAGAAATTAACTAGGTTTGACTAGAGCTCAGAGTCTGCAGATGTGGCTGAAGAAATAAACAGGCAAGCGCATGAAAACATCAAACTCTCCTGAAAGCAAAAATTAGGGTTTACTGTGTTTTGTCAGCCCACCATGTGCTGTGAGGCCAGTGGCTGTAGTAGTGTTAATTACCTCTGTACACTCAGTACCCAGAGAGTTTATCCACATGAAGCAGGAATTTTAACAATAAAGGACTGCTAAGAATAAGTTTCTCTAGACTGTTTTTACCTATCCCTAGACTAATACGACACTGTCTTAATTATTGTATAACATTAAGTTCTGATACCTAATATAGTAAGTCTTTCCATTATTTCTGCTTCTGGTTCTGCTTCCCTCTTTTTGCCCTTTGCATTTCCACATACTCGTAAGAATCATTTTATCAAATTTATAATAAGATAAGGAAAAAACTGGCTGGGATAATATTAGAATTTATTGAAATAATAAATTAATTCCATGAGTGCCTGCTCCCTTATTTACATAGCTGCTTCTGTTCACCCTCACCCTGAGTAGATGAAGCAAATCAGCCTACTGTGCAGAGGGTCTCCTGCTGAATCTCCAGCAGGAGCCATTTTTGGGCCCCCACTTCTGCCCACTTCACTTCCAAATGAATCACATTAGCATACATGCAGACCTCAGGGCAAAAGTGACTATGACTCCCCCCACCCCCAATGAGAGCAATGAAATGATACCATCTCTGCTGTTCTCCTTGATAGGAATGAGAAAGGAGCAGACATAAGGCAGAACCACTTGGGGTTTACATAGTAAATCTCAAATTCTAAACTAGAATATTCAGTGTCTTTTAGAATAAAACCAAACCAAACCTTCCATCCCACCTGAGTTTTGAACATGAGGACATCATATTCCCTGAACTGGTTCTAACAAGAATGTCTCTGGCCTGGAGGCAGCACCTGGAAGGCCAACACCAAGGCAGGAATTGACATTCTATGTGGGCAGGCCTTGAATGGCAGCAGAGCTCAGTTTCTGATGGTTAAGTCAGTAGCACACAGACTTGAGGCTCCCTGAACATAGGCCATGGGTCTCTTCCACTGCTCTGGATGTCCTCATCACCTTGGCTGGTAGGTTGACTACTGCATTCTTGAGATCAGCCCTCAGGATGGCTATGGAGCAGGATGAGGTACAAAGTATGCCCAATGTGGCCATGGAGAGGCACTGGAGGGCTGAATCAAGTAGGTGGCAGAAGAACAAGCTGCCTAGGTGATCCTGAGGAGTTGGCAGACAGGACCAGGGTGAGTGTCTTACCCCTCTGGAATAAAGGGCCGAATCAACTCCGGGTTCAACAGTGACTCCTCAAGAGGCTGATCCACATGGAAGTCATGGACGTGGGGGGGTCCTGGGTGGGCCTTGGGGGCCAGTCCCCCTGGGCGTTGAGGAATCGGCAGCTCAGATGGGTGGGCAGGCAAAGGAGCTGTGAAGAAGTACTGATGCAAGAGGGCCTGGAGGTGGCAAGTAAAGAACAGCAGAAAGAAATCAGTCACCTCCCTGACCTCAGGCTCAGACCAAAGGCAACTGTCAGACTCATTCCTTCAGCTTCTCATTTGTTCAGCTGACTTGGCAAAACTTTTCTGCACATCTACTATGTCTTAGGTGCTGTTCTAAAGGTTGGGGACTCAGTGGTTTAAAAAACAGACAAACCCCTGCCTTTTCAACACCAGTGAAGGTGAGAAACAATAAACAAGGTGAAGTAAATATACAATGGTCAAATAATGACACAGTCAGCACTCTGTGGAAAAGAGAAAGCAAGACAGGGAATGAAAAATGCCAATGAGATTGCAGATTTGAAGAGTGGTGAAAAAAGGCCACTTGGCTCGGCGCCTATAGCTCAACCGGCTAAGGCGCCAGCCACCTACACCTAAGGTGGCGGGTTCGAATCCCCAGCCCGGACCCGCCAAACAACAATGATGGCTGCAACCAAAAAAGAAAAAGGGCCACTTGAAAAGTGACACTCGAGCAAAGACCTGAGAGAAGTGGATGAGCAGCACATGAGGCTCTAGGGCAGGGAAAGAAGTGCATAGAAGCCAAGGGGTATCCTGGTGTATTCTAGAATATGCAGGAGGCTCTGGGGCTGAAGAAGACTCAGTACAGGGGAAGAGCAAGTAGGGCCAAAAAATGATGGTATATGAGAGTGTAACACCTGTGGGCCATAGGAAAGACCCTGGCTTTTCTTCTAAGTGAGACAGAGGCAAGGAAAGCTGGGGCAGAGAAGGGGTGTGTTCGGCTCTATTGGGACAAGCTTTCTCTCTTTGCCAGGTGGAGAAGAAATTAACAGTAGAATCTTCTGAGTTGACTATCTACCTACATTGACTACCTCCTGAAGTTGACCTAATTTTGCTCTTGCTCTCTTCTGCTGGTTGAGTACCCTGCTATCTCTGGACTTCTTCATGGCCCTTCTGGACATCCTTCTTCTCTTGTGGACCTATATGATTCCAGAGCAAGATGGTGGCCGAGTAACAGCTTCTGTGCAACTGGGCACAGTGACATTGGGGAGATAAGACTCCAGGCACCTCTGGCTGGTGGGATCTGCCCAGAAACTTCCCTTTGGTGACACAGGGAGTCAGTGAGAGACTTCTGGACCCCATGAGGAGGACAAAAGTGGTGGAGAACTGTAAAGTGGTAGGTGCATTTGTTCCATCAGAGGCTGCCCTCAGCTGTAACCATAGCAACAGCAATACTGCAAGCAGGAAAAGCCTTACCTGTGGGCTGTTTTGGTTTTTTTGGACTTGGGCACTCAACTGAACTGCCTTGGGAGATCTTGGGCAGGTGTGTAGACAACTTTGGTTGTTATCTGGGGCCCTGGGCTGGGCTGCTGACCCAGAAAAGAGCTAATATCGTTCAGCTGTGGGGGCTGCCCACACAGCCACTGGGGGGGAGCTGCCCCTGCAGGTCACAGTGTGGGCATCGGCTGGGAGACCTTGGGTGAGTAATCTAGTGATTGAGCTGCCCAAAGGCAGGGACTGAGATGCTGGGGAAGAACGGAGATCTAAGCGTTTGGCAGATTACAGCCTTAGTCCTCAGGGGCATAGAGTGAGACCGGTTTTGGCACACTGGATAAGCACACAGCAACTCCAGGAAAGATCCCAGAGATAAGTGCTTTCCTCGGAAAGCGTCAGCTTAGCCAAGGTTCACAGTTTTGAGTGTTGAGTGGCGCCTGTGGTTCAAAGGAGTAACACACTGGCCCCATATGCTGGACATGGTGGGTTCAAACTTGGCCCTGGCCAAAAAAAAAAAAAACTGCAAAAAACACAGTTTGGAGTGTCTTTTAAGCGGGCTGAAGAGACATTTGGGCTCCCAAGCCTGTGGGGTTTGAGAAATCAGCAGAGACCTCTAGTCTCCATCTCATACAGCTGAATTAACATTCTGACTAACATCTCGTACCTCAGAACATCACCTGTTGCTCAGACAATATTCAGCAAGATATATATACTGTTTTGTTTTTTTGGTTTTTGTTTTTTTGGTCTTTTTTCTTTTTTTTTCTTTTCTTCTTAATTTCAACATTTTTCCTCTATATTTTTCCTTTTCTTTCCTTTTTTTCTTCTTTTCTCTGCTACTTCACTATTCTAGTTTAAATAAAATCTTTCATTTTTGCCTTCTTTAACAATTAGAACTTCATTTTTGCTAGTGTTTCTGCCCCTATTATTTGTTTTTTTCCCATAATTTTATCCTGTAAGGGTTTTTGTTTGGTTGCTTTGGTTTGATTTATAGTATTTTTTTTTCCTCCTTACCTGGTGGAGGTGGGGTACTGAGTCTGATCAGGCTGGCAAAGAGCTGCTGGCCTCAAGGGAACCACCAAACCCAGCACCCTCAGAGGTTGGGGATTTTTAACTTTGCGTTTAAAACCCCCTCCTATACACCTATATTAATCCTATCTACTTCTTTCAGTGCTTCTCTTCTTTTTGTCAACATTTCCTTTCATTCACCCCCCTCTTCTTTCTCTTTTTTTCTCTTCTTTTTTCTTTCTTTTTAAAATCTTTTTTCTCTTCTGGTTCCATACCAAAAAGACTCATTAAAACCTTAGGCCAGAGGCACAGTAACTTAAAGAGCAAAAGGAAGTGAAAGGAAAATTAGGGCAAAGAAACAGATATAAGAAAACACTCATGAATAAGAATCGTCAGAAAATACTAGTCCAGAGCAACCTCTTTAAGGAACCATGAGTTAGCTATAGCAGAGGATTCCACCTATAAAGAAATGTTAGAAATGACAGAAGGGGATTTAAAATACAGATGATGAAAACAATGAAGGAAATTACTGAGAAAGTGGAAAACAACCAAAAAACAATGAAAGTAACTGCTGATAAAGTGGAAAATAACCAAAAGGAAATCCAAAAACAGAATCAAATAAGAATCAAATAAGAATCAAATCAAACAAACTAAATAAGAGATGAATGATATGAAGAATATAGAAAGGATATAGCAGAGCTGAAGGAACTGAAGCAGTCAATTAGGGAACTTAAAGATGCAATAGAAAGTATCAACAACAGATTAGACCATGCAGAAAAAACAATCTCAGAGGGAGAGGATAAAGCTCTTGAGATAACTCAGATAGTTAAAGAGGCAGAAAAAATGACAGATAAAGCAGAACATTCACTGACAAAATTATGGGACGTTATAAAGTGTTCAAACATATGAGTTATAGGTACCCCAGAATGGGAAGAAAAATGCCCCAGAGGAATGGAAGCCATACTAGAGAATATTATAAATGAAAATTTCCCAAATATCACCAAAGATTCTGACATCCTCCTTTCAGAGGGATACGAGTCCCCTGGTCACCTCAACTCAAATAGAGCTTCTCCAAGACACATCATGATGAACCTATCTAAAGTCAAGACAAAAGAAAAGCTTTTGCAAGTTGCCAGGAGTAAGCACCAAATGACCTACAGGGGCAAATCCAAGAGAGTTACCACGGACTAATGAAACTTTCAAGCCAGAAGACAATGGTCATCTACCTTTAATCTACTTAAACAGAACAACTTCCAGCCCAGAATTCTATATCCTGCTAAGCTAAGCTTTAAGACTGATGGAGAAATCAAATCTTTTATTGAGATGCAAACATTGAGGAAATTTGCCACAAAAGACCAGCTTTAGAGGAAATACTTCAACCTGTTATACACACTGAGGATCACAACAGACCTTCAGCGAAGTAAACACCCAGAAATTAAAGGACAGAACCTAGCTTCCACAATGATGCAAAAGACAAAATTAAGCAACTGACTTTCACAAAATAAGATGAATAGAACACTACCACACTTATCAATTATCTCAATAAATGTCAACGGCTTGAATTTCCCACTAAAGAGGCATAGATTGGCTGATTAAATTAAAAAACACAAGCCATCCATTTGCTGTCTGCAGGAAACACAACTCACACATCAAAACACAACTAAACTCAGAGTTAAGGGTTGGAAGACAATTTTTCAGGCAAACGGAATTCAGAAGAAAAGAGGGGTTGCAATCTTATTTTCAGATACATGTGGATTTAAAGCAACTAAAATCAAAAAAGACAATGATGATCACTTCATATTGGTCTAGGGAAAAATACAACAAGAAGACATTTCAATTTTAAATATTTATGCACCCAACTTAAATGCTCCCAGATTTTGAAACAGATCTTACTTAGTCTGAGCAATATGATATCCTGTAACACTATGATAACAGAGGATTTTAACACCCCTCTCTCAGAGCTGGACAGATCGTCTAAACAGAAATTAAATGAAGATATAAGAGATTTAAATGAGACCCTAGAACAACTGTGCTTCATAGACATATATAGAACACTCCATCCCATCGTCCCATGGAACATTCCATCATCTCAGCATCCCATGGAACATTCTCCAAAATTGATCATATCCTAGGACACAAAACAAACCTCAACAGAATCCAAAGAATTAAAATTCTACCTTGCATCTTCTCAGACCACAAGGCACTAAAAGTAGAACTCAACTCCAACAAAAACCTCACACAAAGGCATGGAAGTTAAACAACCTTATGTTGAATGACAGTTGTGTGCAGAAAAAATAAAAAAGGAAATCATTAACTTCCTTGAGTGTAACAACAATAAAAACACAAGCTACCCAAACCTGTGGGATATAGCAAAAGGAGTCCTGAGAGGAAAATTTATTGCTTTAGAAGTCTACATTTGAAAAACAAAAAGAGAGCATATCAACAAACTCAGAAGTCATCTTATGGAATTGGAAAAAGAAGAACAATCAATCTAAGTATAAACCCAGCAGAAGAAAAGAAATATCTAAAATTAAATCAGAGATTAATGAAATTGAAAACAAAGAATCATTCAAAAAATTAATGAAACAAGGAGTTGGTTTTTTTAAAAAATAAATAAAATAGATAAACCTTTGGCCAGACTAACTAGAAATAAAAAAGTAAAATCTCTAGTAACCTCAGGGAAATAATAACTGATGCCACAGACATACAAGAGATTATCTCCGAATACTACCAGAAACTTTATACCTAGAAATTTGACAATGTGAAGGAAGTGGATCAATATTTGGAATCACACCCTCTCCCTAGGCTTAGCCCGAATAAAATAGATCTCCTGAACAGACCAATTTCAAGCACTGAGATCAAAGAAACAAGAAAAAGTCTCCCAACAAAAAAATGCCCTGGTCTATACTTCCCAGAGCAATCTACCAATTCAACGCCATTCCTATTAAAATACCAACATCCTATTTTCAAGACGTGGAGAAAATGATTCTGCATTTTGTATGGAACCAGAAAAAAAATCCGTATAGCTAAGGCAATTCTTAGTAGTAAAAACAAAGCCAGGGGCATCAGCATACCAGATTTTAGGCTGTTCTACAAAGCCATAGTGGTCAAGACAGCATGGTACTGCCACAAAAATAGAGACAGACATTTGGTATTAAATAGAAAACCAGGAAATGAAACTAACATCTTACAACCACTTAATCTTTGATAAACCAAACAAGAATATATACTGGGGGATAGACTCCCTATTCAATAAATGGTACTGGGAGAACTGGATATCCACATGTAAAAGACTGAAACCAGACCCACACCTTTCTCCACTCACAAAAATTGATTCAAGATGGATAAAGGACTTAAATTTAAGGCATGAAACAATAAAAATCCTCAAAGAAAGCATAGGGAAAACACTGGAAGATATCGGCCTGGGGAAACACTTCATGAAGAAGAATGCCATGACAATTACAACAACAACAAAAATAAACAACTGGGACTTAATTAAACTGAAAAGCTTCTGTACAGCTAAGGAGATAACAACCAAAGCAAACAGACAACCTACACAACAGGAAAGGATATTTGCATATTTTGAATCAGACAAAAGCTTAATAAATAGGATCCACAGACCACTTAAATTAATCCACATGAAAAAAGCCAACAGTCCCATACATCAATGGAGAAAAGAGATGAGTAGAACCTTCTCTAAAGAAGACAAACGAATGGCTAACAAACATTTGAAAAAATGCTCATCACCCTATTATTAGAAAAATGCAAATCAAAACCACCCTGAGATACCATCTAACCCCAGCGAGAATGGCCCACATCAAAAAAACTCAAAACTGAAGATGCTGGTGTGGATGTGGAGAGAGGGGAACACTTTTATACTGCTGGTGGGACTGCAAACTAATACAACCTTTTTGGAAGGAAGTATGGAGAAACCTCAAAGAACTCAACCTAGACCTCCCATTTGATCCTGCAATCCCATTACTGAGCATCTATCCAGAAGGAAAAAAGAATGTTTTATTATAAAGACACTTGTACTAGACTGTTTATCGCAGCTTAATTTACAATCACTAAAATGTATAAACAGCCTAAATGCCCCTCAACTCAGGAATGTATTGGCAACCTGTGGTATATGTATACCATAGAACACTATTCAGCCATTTAAAAAAATGGAGATTTTACAGCCTTTGTATTAACCTGGATGGAGGTGGAACACATTATTCTTAGTGAAGCATCACAAGAATGGAGCAGCATGAATCCTATGTATTCAACTTTGATATGAGGACAATTAATCACAATTAATGACATGGTGGGGTGGGGGAAGGGGAGAGCAGACAGAGAGAAAAGGAGGGAGGGGGTGAGGGAAAGGAAAAGAAAAAAAAAGGAAAAAAAAAAGTGACTAATTATCACATAAATTGCATTTAATTTTGACCAAAGTACATTATTTGAATAATTTTTAATTCAACTTGTTAATATGTTGTTTAGGATACTGCATCCTCACTTATAAGTGAAATGTGTTTGTAATTTCCCTTTATAATATATTTTTTCCAGTTTTAATATCAGGCATATCTAGATGAAGTAGAACGATTTTGTCTGAAGTATTTCTTCTTTTTCTATTATCTATAAGATTTGGCATGACATGCTTTTTGAAATTATCTTCTATTTTTATTTATAAATATTAGTTGTCTATTTTTTGAGACTTTGGAAAAAAAAGAAGTTAACTGATGACTCCATACTGAACCTCAGAGTCAAAGCATTCTATGAGACATACTTTTATCTGACAATGTGAATGTTACTTTTTTTGCATTATTATTATTATTTTGCTCAATGTCGTTGCAGCAATCATCTGATTTCTTTTCTGAATGTACTTGTCTTCATTTGTTCTTTACAAAGTTTTTGTTTCCAGTCCTTATCTTAAACATTGTTATTGTTATTAAAAAATAAGAATAATAAAAGTTGACCTAATTTTCATAGACTGGACATGCACCACATGTACTCAATGAGAGATCCTTATGTTGACCACCTACATATGTTGACCAGTTTTTACAGTCCATGGGGTAGTCAACTTACAGAGGTTCCACTGTAAATGGGATGCAGGGAGACACAGATTCTGGAAGGCAATCTAGGATAGCAGTGGTTGGAAGCCCTGGATGTACCATGGAGGCAGAACCCACAGGGACTGCTGACAGTGGGGACTGAAATGGTATGCACAAACACACACTGCTGGTGTTGAGTGCAGGGAGGGGACAGATATTCTGAATAATGAGGCCTTGATACTCATCAGCCCATGGCTCCTGTGGTGTTCATCATCCTTGAGGGTCTTCCAGCCACAATCTGAGTCCTCCCTTCTAGGCCTCTGCTCTCCATTTCTCTGCTTAGCAGACACTGCCTCAAAACATCCTAATGCTTAAATTTACTCTCTGCCAAAAAGCCTTGCTTAACCGCAAATTCAGCCCAGCCCTCCCTCCTGGAGCCCCCACAGCCTAACAGCACACCCTCTTATAACCTTTTGGCCTGGAGCTACTTCATCATGGAGGACAGAAAACTTGTTTACTACCTGTGCCAGGCCCCCGAATGATGTCTGGCATGGGTCACATGTTCAATAAATACTACAGGACTGAAAGAATGATTCCCCAGTAACTCTTGCTGTATTTGCCATATGCTCTGAGGCAGCCCAGAAGTAGCACACCTAGATAAGTGCTCTCCTGTAAGGTGAACATGATCTTCCAACAGCCACCCTGAGCCCCTTGGGGAATGCTGGGGATGTCCACAGGCGTCTGCTCACAAGAGGCACACTTACTCTGAGGCTTCTACCCCCTGGGTTCTGGGAACAACATAGACATCCCAGATATCTGGTTCTGGTCCCTGCCCATCACAGGTTCTGAGGGTTGCTGACTTGATGAGGTCATGTGGCTGCCAAGTGCAGAGTATCAGGGCAATGGTAAGGGAGCAGAGAAAGCAGAGACCATGGTTTCTCACCTTACCTGGGATGCTGCAATGCGCTGGCGAGGAGGGTAGAGGAGGAACTGACCCAGCAGGTCCAAGGCCTGAGGCGAGGCATCTGGCAGCACCTCCTCCAGAGGCACAGGTGCCTGCTCCTTAAAGGAGATCTTGTTGTAATCAGGAAGCTCAGTGATCTCCTGGGCAGGAGAGGACAGACATTAAGAGTGGATATTCACCCTTCCCTTTGCTGCTAGCTCTCTATCCCTTACCCTCACCCTCACTCATTGCTGTCCCCTCCCACCTCAGCATCATTCATTCACTCATCCACTGCTACATTCCTTCATCCATCCTCTTGCCCTCTCAGATGCTGGCTCCATGCCAGCTTCCTGAGATGATAGTGTGTGTGCACTAGAATGGAAAAGGGCAGAGGACAAGACCTGGACTGCCCCCGAAAAGTATGGTAGAAGGAGGAACCTCTGAGTTAGGCCAGAACAGCGGTGCAGGGGGGTTGGGGTGAGGTGAAAGAAGGTATAAATGGAAGGAAGTAGTCACTTGCTATTGGGAAATGGAGTGACCCTGACCCCACACCCTCCCCACCAAGGGCCCCTCAACAAACCGGCCAGACTTTAGGGCTGGGGGTCCCCAAGATGCGAAGAACACAGCAAAGCTGTTCAATGTCGTTCTCACCCGGGAAAAGGGGGGACCCATTCAACAGCTCCCCCATGATGCAGCCCACGGCCCTGTGGACAAAGAGCCCCAAGCAACTCCCACCATGGCAAACAGACCTACCCACTGCAGCCCCAACACCTTATCCCAGGGCAGGGGCCTAAAAGCCAGTCCTCAAAAGTCAAAGCCCCAACAATTCTGAGACTTGTCAGAGCCTCCTACTCTAGGACACATAGCTCATTTGCACTTTCTGGGGCAGAACTGCAAACCAGCCCTAAATCTTATTTATGTGGGCTCACCAACTCCTCACCCAGCTCAGAAGCTTCCCACCCAGGACCACCACTTTTGTCCCACTTGACCCCCCCCACCTCAAAAACATCATGGTGAAGAACACCAACCCCAGACTTCTCAGAACACCCGAACCATGGAAGATATCTTCAACCTACAGCTCTTATCAGGGGAAAAAGACATCTAACAGCTCAGAGACCTTAGGGCTTAGGAGAAATCTAAGACCCACATTACCCCATCCCCACCACAGGGGTCTCACCACAAATCGACACCCTGGTCATACTGGCGGGCACCATACAGGAGTTCAGGGGCTCGGTACCACCTGTGAGGAAGAGGGCTGGTGGTCATAGCCAGGCCACTAGGCTAAAAGGAAGATGCCCCAAAAATTTATTCCTCAGAGGTTACCCCAGCTCCATACCAACTCCACAGCCATATTTGGACAGAAGGTCCTCAAGCCTCTCTTTCCCAGCAAAAAAAGTAGAAAAGATCCAGTCTCCCCTACCTGGTGGCCACCTGATGTGTGTAGAGGCGGCTGCCATCTGGGGAAAAGACTCGAGCCAGGCCAAAGTCTGCTATCTTGAGCTGGCCTGAGGCGCTAATGAGCAGGTTGGCAGGTTTCAGGTCCTGGGGGTATCAAAGGAGGCATCATTCCCTCAAATCTTATACAGGACATTGGGACAGGGGTAGGTTGTCAGGCTGACCACCCAGGGAAGTCCCAGGCCCTACAGCCTCCAGAGCCATGCCCTAGTTCCTTACCTGGAAGCCCTGACCACCTTTGTCCCCACTCTGACTACACCTTCTTCAAGGACAAGTTACCCTCAAGCCAAGTGAGCCCCCCAAGGTAGCCGAGGCTAAGACTAACCCGATGTACAATGTTGTTTGCATGGCAAAAGGCAACACCCTTGAGCAGCATCTGCAGGTAGCTCTTGACTTGTGCCTGGGCCAGTGGCCTCTGGGCATGGCGCACTACCTCAGCCAAATCTGACAGCATGAACTCAAAGGCCAGCACAAAGCCTGCACCATGTGGAAACACAGCCTTCAACTGCACCACCTGAGGGAAAGACATCTCATTAGCCCTCAGACTCACATCACCAGACCCTATGACCCCAAGACTCCTAGTCAGTGCCCTGACAAGGACCAAGCAGGCAAATCCCTACTCTAACTCTCCATGACCACTGATGGAAAAGGCCTAAAGAAGGTCACTTAGTGGCAGTATCTGTTCCCCCAACCCAGACCACACACCTGAAAATCATGTGGATGGAACATATGAATACAGATCTCCTATTTCTTCTAAAGCTATTAAGTCCCAGCACCAAGGAAATCACTCCTTTCCCAGTGCTATACTGGCTGGAGACATATCACCCACACTGAGGTCGCCACTATCAGAGGGGCCAGGCTTCACAGAGCAGTGAGCTGTAAAACAAGGACTCTAAGAGACTTACAGCAAAGGGGACAAAAATGGTTAGCAAATAAATGAATAAATGGAATATGTTCAGGTTGTGATAAGCACAATACAGAAATACAAGAGTACTGTAGTGTGACTCTGAGTGAAGAAAGGGATAATTTATTTAGATGGAGTGGTGTCAAGGAAGGGCTAGACAAGAAGCCATTTAGGTGGAAATCTGGGAAGAAGCTACGGGCTGGGGTGACAGAGAGTCCATGGCCCTGAGGCTGGCACCAAACAAGGCTGGAAGGACTTAAGAATGTGAGGTAGTTTAGGGGAAGGATGTGTCTATATTTGTTTGTGCTCCCACAGCCTAGGTCACTGCTGGTCACTAAAGGGATGCCTAAGAATATGTGTTGAATGAGAGAAATGGGAGATACCAGCTAGTGGGCACATGATGATGGTGCTGTAAGTGTGAGGAGAAGTCAACATGGCTGCTTATGCAGAGGAATGGATGACTTTACATATATTTCTCACAGAACCCTCTGGACTATGACTGGGGAGAGTAGTATGGAGGCTGCCACTGTTGCTCTGCTGAGTGGTGACAATAATCTGGGCTGGGGGCAAATCTGGAGTATATTTTAAAGAGAACCTTCAGGATTACTGATCTACCAGATGTGGGGACCATGTCACCAGCCTCTTTGTGGATCTTCCTCCACTTATTCCACATATGCTATTTAGAAGCCTTTTGTTAATACACAATCATTTTACAAATCAAAACACAAGCATATGTTCAGAGAAGGCACAAAATTATAAAGAAAAAAAGAAACAAAAGAAAGATCTTACCACCTGTAGTAAATCTTAGAGTGTATTCTGTAAGGCTTTACAACTGATATGGTACACACAAATATAAACATTTTCAAATAAAACTCAGGTGTCACAGAGTTTTATACCATGCTTTTGTCACCAAATATATCATGAACACCTCCAGAGGACAATAAATGTAAGTCAGAGGATCATGGAAACCAAACCTTGTCACTTTCCGGGAAATTGAGTGCATTCCCTAATCTAAGAGAGGAGGAGCACAAGAATACTGATGTTGCTACCCTCCTGGTACCCTGTCATAGCACAAACCATACCAAGTTGGTCCTGATGTCTTTATCTGTCTCCATTACCACACTTAAGTTCTCAGAGCTGTGTTCCTCTCAGTGTTACCAGTGCCCTGCACAGGGCAGGGTCTACAAAGGCTCCAAGGGAAGAATTTTGAACTCCTCAATCAGACCTATGCCAAGGCCTCCACCAACCAGCTAAGGGCCCATGAGCTTTTTACTTAACTTTCTCCCCTTGCTTAAGAAAAGAAGATCCTAAAATCTGCCTTGCAGAGTAGTCAAGAAGAGTCAGTATGACAACGTACATAAAGCATTTACCATACATGCTTCTGGTCTACAGAACATATGAGAACTTCAGCAGGTGCTATCATTATCAGAAATCACTAAATATTTTGAGGAAAATAGTGATTGAATGATTGAGTACATAATGAACTAGGTGGGCAAATGAGAAAGTGAACAAGTAATGAAATAATTAGGTTAATGGTGAACAAGTAGGCAAAAAAGGACAAAAATAGTGGATAGGAGGCAGATGGCTGAGCAAAGTGGCTCACTGACAGAGGTGAGAATATCTCTGAAAGCTAGTAAAGGGCAAGTGGGTAAAAGAAAGGAGGAGGGAGTGAAAATGAGGAAAGGAGGGCTATGCCTCAGAACCCTTCCGCTCCCTACTCACGTATGGACTGTCCTCAATCTCCTGCAGAGCCTTGATCTCCCGCAGGGCCTGGTTGGGGATGCCATCCTCCAGTCGCCGCAGGGCTACCTTCTTGAGCGCGACTATCTCGCCAGTCTACAGAAAAAAACGCAGAGATTGCCACTAGAAAATAGTGAGAAAAAGAGGAGAGAAAGAAGGTGGAGGAACTGGAGAAACACACACTCCCGGGGGGACCAGAAGCACTCCTCTGCCTTAGGGGTCTGAGCTGCCACAGGGTAAACATGGGCCATGAGGGACAAACAGTGGGAAAAAGAAGAGAGAAAGCGGGAGGAGCTGGAGAAACACACCCCTCGGGGAGGCCAGAAACACTCCTCTGCCTCACAGGTCTGACTCGCCACAGGGTACAAAGGGGTCATGAGAGGAAGCGGCAGTGATGGCCGGACAGCTGTGCAGAGAGAAAGGTGTAACCGCCCAAAAGATGTACAGAAAACGGGTAAATCCTAAAAATTGTACTGAACTTTAAAAAGGTAGGAAACCGAAGCTGTCTGAGCGTTAAGTAGCGGGAGGAGGGAGCACAGCCTCACCAGCCTGCCGGCCGCGGCAGGACCTCACCTCCACGTGCTTGGCCTTGAAAACGATGCCGTGGGCGCCCTCCCCGATGCGGCCCAGGATGCAGTACTGGTCCATCCAGGTTCTGCTCGTGGCCTGACACCCCCTGAGCTCCCCAATCCCACCAATCCGCCCACCAGCCTTCAGAGCGAGCTTAAGCGCTGTTGCCTAACAACGGAGCTCTCCGCAAAGCATCGGGGCGGGGGCGGGGCCGCAGGGGCCTCTGGACCGACAAAAGAAGTTGCATTCAGTCAGTGACAGGCGCTCCGGCTTGAGTGCGCCTTTTCCTGGCCCTCCGCCGTCACGTAGCAGTGGGCTTAACTCAACTTAGGTCTTCCACACGCCGAGAGTGCGACAACAGCAGGAACCTCCGAGCAATGGCTCCCGGCGCGTCCTCCCTGCGTCAACCAGATGCCAGTCACGTGACGAGTGACGTAGCACTCGCAGCCCGGCGGGGAGGGCTCCTGTTTCCCACAGGCCGGAAGCCCTCGGCCGGTGCCGACTTCCGCAACATGCAGCGGAATCAATAGTATTACTATTTCAGCACTATCAAAAGTAATCTACGGATTACTGCAACCTCCATGGCATTGTTGATTTTGTTGCAGAATTAGAAAAAACAAATCTTTCTGAAATTCATATGAGGTCGGGTATGGTGGCTCATGCCTATAATCCCAGCGCTTGGGAAGTCCGAGACAGGAGAATAACTTGAGGCCTGGATTTTGAGACCAGCTGAGGTAACCTAACAAAAAAAAATTTTTTTTTTAGCCAGGCAAGGTGACATGTGCCTGTAGTCCTAACTACTTGCAAGGCTGAATTAGGAGGAAGAATTGCCTGAGCCTAGGAGTTGGAGGCTGCAGCAAGCCATGATCACACCACTGTCCTTCAGCTTGGGTAACAGAATAAGACGCTGTTACAAAAAATAAAAAAACTCATATAAAATCTGAAGGGGCCAATCTTGAAAAAGAACAAACTTGAAGATCTTATTTGTCCAACTTACCCCGATTTAAAGCTTACTATAAACTACAGTAATCAAAACTATGTGGTACTGACATAAAAGCAGATAGACCAATGAAATAGAACAGAGGGCACAGAAACAAACCTTCACATACGTGGCCAAATAATTTTCAACAAAGGTGAGAAGATGGTTCAATGGGAGAAAGGACAATCTTCAATAACTGATGGTGGAAATAAACTGGAAATCTACCTGTAAAAAATGTGGTTGTATGCCTTACACAAAAATTAACTCAAAATGTATTAAAGTCCTAATTGTAGGAGATAAAAGTTTAAAACTCTTATATGAAAACATGGGAAAATCGTCATGACATTGGGTTTGGCTATGGCTGTTTGCCATGGACAACAAAAGTAATAACTAACAGGTGCATTGAATTTCATCAAAACTAAAAACTCCTATGGAACTAAGGATACAGTCAAAAATCAAAGAACAGTCTATGAAAAGGGAGATTTAGGAATCTGAGTCAACCCCAAATAAGATAAACCTAAAGGAAATATGATCCAAAAAGAAAATTCACTTCACATATAACAACATAGATACTTTGAAAGTCAAAGGGTTAAAGACAAAGATGGGCCAACAAGATGAACCTGGCACTTAATGACAGAAAATAAGAAATTGTAAAAAAAGAAGTGTTGGGGTATGTCATAGAGACCCAGGAGCCAACTGAAAGAGCTCCCAATGGCAAAAACTGGAGCAATTTCACCAAGAAAATAGTGTCGTATTGGATTATTATGCAAAGCATCAAATAAATATTCATGAGTTCATACTTATATAAGTTATTGAATCAAAAAATGGACAAAGGATAATAGAAAATATGCTGTGCAGAATTACAGAAAATTTATGTAATATGTTATCAGGTGTGACATAATGCCACACCCCCTACGTATGAGCTGCTTACTTTCATAGTCCCTTACTTTCAAAGAGTTCAGTATGGAAAGGGAGTAGAAAGACACTTAAGTAGTGAAGAGACCTGAAAAACATTACCTCAGATGCTTGCTTCGGCAACATACATACTAAAATTGGAACAATACAGAGGAGATTAGCACGGCCCCCGGGCAAGGATGACACGCAAATTCATGAAGCATTCCATATTTTTAAAAAAAAAAGGAAAAAAAGCTACTTCAGCCAGGTGATCAAGATTAACATCAGTAGTGATAATTCATGTTGATAGTATGTATCATCATTCTGTAAAGAAAATGGCACTTTACCTCTGTGGTCTTTCTCCTGAAATCCCATCAGATTTGTCTGATGTTTTGTAGAAATTTGGTAGCTGTGGTTTGAATATGGTTTGTTTGGCCCACCAAGACTCTGGTTGAAATTTGATCCCCAGGCTCAGCGCCTGTAGCTCACGCTGCTAGGGCGCCAGCCACATACACCATAGCTGGCAGGTTCAAATCCAGCCTGCCAAACAACAATGATAACTACAAAAAAAAAAAAAAAAATAGCCAGATGTAGTGGCAGGTGCCTATAGTCCCAGCTGCTTGGGAAGCTGAGGCAGGAGAATAACTTAAGCCCAAGAGTTGGATGTTGCTGTGAGCTGTGACTTCACAGCACTCTACCCAGGGTGACAGCTTGAGACTGTCTCAAAAAACAAAAGAAAAAAAGACCTTCGATCTCCAGAGTTGGAGGTGGGGCCTTGTGGGGGGTGGGGATCATGAGAATAAGCCCCTCATGAGTGGCTTGATGCCATTCTTATAGGAAGAGTGAGTTCTCACTCTCAGCTCACCCAAAATTGATTGTCAGTAAGTGCTTAGCTCCTCCTCCTTTCTCTCTTGCTTCCACTCTGTCACCATTTTGTAATGGACTCCATGACCAAACACAAAATGAGACACCCCCATATACACTTTCTCTATAGCTTTCTTAGGCTTTTTATTGCCAGGCCAGTGGGGCTCAATGACAAAAACAATATAATCTTTCTGTTTAACTAACCCTTTTGCCTTTTGAGTTGTCTCCAAGAAAAGGCACTTTGTAGAATACTACTGAGACTCAGCTTCCATCATCAACCTATGACTTCTAAGTAAGACCTCTGGCATAGCAAGACTCACCATCCATCACTAACCTGTGACTTCTGAATTAGACTGCCTGCACACATTACTTTCAACATAACCTGTCCCAATTCATGCAACTACCTTCTTGAACTTCATATAGAAACCTCTACCCTCCCTTGGTAGGGAGACAGATTTGAGGTCATTGTCCTTTCTCCCAGGTCACGTCATTTTTAATGTTACCTTTCTCTCTTGGCACTCTTTATTGTCTCAATAATTGGCTTCCTGTGTGGTAAGTAACCGGATCTATACCAGAATTCCCTTATGGGTTTGGTAACAAATCTTGGTGGCTTATACAGGAACTTGTTACTTGTGGCCTGGTGGCTGCAGGGTAAGGAGAATCTTAAAAGCCTCTCTAGCAGCTACCCAGCTAACTTTCTTCTGGAGATTGGTTTGGGTTTCTCCTCTTGGCTCAGCTATCACCAGTTTCAAGCACATCCTTGATTGTCTCAGAAGAATGGATTCCTGGATCTTGGCATCTACATCTGGATGAGTGAAGGCTATTTGAAGGTGCCATGCAGTAGAGAACACCATTCTCAATTTGGAGAATTCTGAGGAGATTCCCATTTGATTTTGAGTTAGAAAAGTCCCATCCATTCAAGAGAGTGGGAACTACTATGTTTCTGTTTGACATTCCCCAGAAACTGCTATGTTTCTGTTTGACTTATTTGTTGGAACTGTAGTCCTTTTGGTGGATATTGAATGGTCATGTGAACTGATGTGTGTGTATGGCCATGGGAAATCAGAATTCTTACATCTTTTTGGATTGAATTTTTCAAAACTGATATGAATATAGTTATGAGCTTATGAAAAAGAAGAAAATGATTATTTTTCTATAATATTCTTTTGCCCCAGTACTCTCTTAGGTCTGGGGAAATACAGCCCCTTAGTGGATCATTAAACTATAATACTATTCTCCAATTAGATTTATTCTGTCATCATAATGGGAAATGGGGTAAAATCTCTTATGTACAGTCATTTATGCTTCTTTATCAAAACAAGCCAAGCCATAGTAAATGTAAGATTGTAGTGCAGAGGACAGAAGCCTTCAAAAAGGTCAGGAAGTGAGAATTTAAACTCAGGAACCCCATTCTGCCAACAGAGGGGAATTCTTCTGAAAAGGACCTTTGGACAACTGCCACATGGGCTGTCGCTCCAGCTGTGGCTCCCAGAACTTCAACTCCTTCTGGCAATCCCTTTCTTTGCCCTCCTATTCCTCCTTATGAACCCATGAGTACTATGACTTGGACTGAATCAAAGTAGATGGTATAGAACATGTTCTGGATTATCAATGCACCCTGTTCCTCTGAGACTTGTGAAAAGCCACCCTCTGCCCACTGGCGTGTAAAGAAGACTGGAATGGTGGGAGAGTCACACTTGGGTACAACATTACAGGAAGACTTAGAGAGGCATCCTGGAGTGGAATCTGGTGATGACATATCACGGTCTGCTTAGTGCCCTACCAGCTGCAGCAGGAATTGACTCGGTGAGTGTTTTCCAATAAAATGCGTCCAAGTGAGGTCGACTTCTCATTTTAAGTGGCCCTTATCCCATTGTGGAGGAGCACATTTTATCCTTAGGAAAAGCATTTAGAATACTCAGTGATCTGGAAACAGAAATAGCTCTGATTTTCATCAAATCTTTTGACTATGCTACTAATTGCATCTCTATTACTTGGCTCAGTGGATTACAAACTCATAACTTACATTATACACAACAACCTCACCTAATGATATTCAGATTTTATCTTACTGAAGTGGTGATATTTAAGGTTGAGTCTGCAAAAGCATTTTAGTAAGCCCATTTATATTAAATCAGATGCCTAAGTTAGCAACAGAACCAAATTTTATGGATAAGTTTTTTTTTGTAAGAAAAGAAAAGAGTGAATTTTGAAACCAATTTGCAGGATACCTGCTATACCAGTGGTTCTCAACTTTCCTAATGCCACAGCCCTTTAATACAGTTTCTGTGGGTCACAACCCACAGGTTGAGAAAACAATTTAATGAGAAAAATCTCAATGAAAAATGTTTCCAAGGAGTATACTGAAATCACAGAAGTGAAGTTATGTAATATATTTACATACACACACACACTCACACTCACACACACACTAAGCTTAAGAAAACACAGTGAAAACTGAATAATTAGCAAATGACAAGATCACTAAATAAGTTTTTTTCTCCTTCCTCTGCTTCCCTCCCTTCCTTCTTTCCTTCCTTCTTCCCTCCCTCTCTTCTTTCCTTTTGTTTCTTTCAGCCTCTCCTTTTTTATCAATGATGCTCCAGAAACTGTGACAGTTACTTTGGATACATGAGATTCCTCAGTCTTTATTTATGCAATTAGCAAGACTCCAGGAGAAAGGTTATCCAAATACTTCTTGTATCATGTTGCTGCACTTAGCTCATAGCAATTCTGTAAAAACATATGTAATTGACTATCATAGAATTTTGCATAATTAATAACTTGTTCCACTCTAAAGAAGGAACATTTATGCTCTTTCTAGTTCAACTAAAGTTTTAATCTACCAATATATGGATGTCCAAATTTTGATCTTACTTTCATATTTTATCTGATGGGGAAGACAGTGGTACAGAGGGATTAGGTCACATGGCCAGGAGTGGCAAAACTGAGATTTGAGCACAGGCTCTCTGGCTGTCAAATTCTTGCTTGGATGAGATTTTCAGCATTTTATGGGAGAGCACAGCCCAAGCTTCTTCACCATTCATTCGCCTGCCAATAAAAGGGGGTTTACCTGAAAGAAGAGGAAGAAATATGCAACATGTTCTCAAGTCAGAGACCCTGTAGGATTCCTACACTTGGAAGGTGGAACTGGGGTTGCAAGAGCTATGTGTGGCCAGGCAGGGCCCAAACAGGGGCAGAACAAAGCAGGGACACTTACTTAAGAGGATCCTCTTCAAATACCCAGTAGGGAGCCTGTTTCAAGTTTTAATAATCCACAATGGAAACTTCAGAGTAACTTTTGGTACAAAGGACAGCTACTTAGTAGAAGTTATTATTACTATTAAAACAATGATTAAGACAATTATTACTATCCTGAGCTTTCTCCTTATTTCGAAACAGAGGATTTATGCCACTTCACTTTTTCAATTTTATTTTTTTCCTCCCTGGGGTTTTCCCCAGGAAAGAGAAGGGAACCCATTGATCATTAAGGGTCACCAGCATTTAGTGGAAGTGTGTACACCACCTGGGCTCTGGGACCTGACAGATTAGATGCAAATGGGGAGCAAAAAAAGAAAGCACAGGTGGAGCAAGATCTTGTGGGAGGGCTCGGCATCTGTGGCTCACGTGGCTAAGGCTCCAGCCACATACACCTGAGCTGGCGGGTTCGAATCCAGCCTGGGCCCGCCAAACAACAATGATGGCTGCAACCAAAAACTGGCCAGGTGTTGTGGCAGGCACCTGTGGTCCCAGCTACTTGGCAGGTGGAGGCAGGAGACTCGCTTGAGCCCAGGAGTTGGAGGTTGCTGTGAGCTGTGATGCCACAGCACTCTACCTAGGGCGACAGCTTGAGGCTCTGTCTCAAAAAAAAAAAAAAAAAAAAAGAAATCTAATAGAGCTTCAAAAGCAGTTAGCTCTTAACATGGTTACCACAGCATCAGGGAAGGACCTATCCTTTCTGTCTTCCACACACCCTGTCAGGCTGACCACTTTGTGAATCATGCTTCCCTTCATCTCTGTGTTAATGATTTCCTATTTCCCAAGGGTGTCATTATGGAGTGGAAAGCTGGAGATAGTTTGGCTCAAGGTGCCCCCTAGTGATAATATCAAAGATCACAACCAAGGAAAGAATTTACCAAGCGCCAGAATGTGCCTGCATAATAGCAGTACTTGACTCATTTGCTTAAGTTGTAACCTACCAAAAAATACTTGAATTCATTGATATTTTTGCTTAGAAGAACACTGATAAGAAATTTTATAACTGGCGGCTGAGTGACAGCTTTCTTGCAACTGGGCACAGTGAGACTGTGGAGAGAAGACTCCAGGCATCTCTGGCTGGTGGGATCTGCCCAGAAACATCCCTTTGGGGACACAGGGAGTCAGTGAGAGACTTCTGGACCCCATGAGGAGGACAAAAGCAGTGGAAAACTGGCAAGTGGTTGTGTGTGTTCATTAGGTCTAATCCCGCCAGCAGCTGTACAAACAGCAGCAGTGAGATTGCAAACTGGAAAGACCTTACCTATGAGCTGTTTTGGTTTTTGGGGGGGACTTGGCACTCAGTTGAAGTACCTCGGGAGAATTTGAGCAAGAGTGAAAAGGACTTTAAGCATTGTCTAGGGCCCCAGACTGCGCCCTCTGAGCCTGATGGAGCTAATAGTGTTCACCTGTGAGCCTCATGAAGCCATTGTGGGCAAACTGCCCTGGCAAGCTCCACCCTCGGGGTCACAGAGCGAGAATCCAGTGGGCAAGTAATCGAGTGACTGAGCAGCCTAAAGGCGGGGACTGAGATGCCTTACAGCTTTGGCCTTCAGGGACATAAAGTGAGACTGGTTTTGGCACCCTGGGTAAGTGGACAGCCACTTCAGAGTGAGCCCAGCAATAAGTGCTTTCCTGGGAAAGCTTCTGCTTAGGCAAGGTTCACAGTTTAAAGTGCCTTTTAAGTGGACTGAGGAAAGATTTAGGATCTCCACCCTGCAGGGTTTTAGAAATCAGCAGAGGCCTCCAGTTTCCATCTCCTATAGCTGTATCAGCATTGTGATTAACATCACATACCCCAGAAGATCACCTGTTGCCCAGACAATATTTAGCAAGATATATATACTGCTTTGTGTTTGGTTTTGGGTTTTTTCTTTTCTTTATTTTTTTAATTTCAACATTTTCCTTCTAGATGTTTATTTTTCCTTCTTTCTTTTCTTCATTTTTTTACTTTCAATATAATTCTCCATTGTTGCCTCCTTTAACAATGAGAACTTCATTTTTGCTAGTGTTTCTACTCCTATCATTTGGTTTTTCCCTCAATTTTATCCAAAAGTTTTCTGTTTGCTTGTTTTGGTTTGATTTATAACATCTTTGTCTTTCCTCTCTACTTGGTGGAGGTGGGGTACTGTGCCCAAACAGGCTATCAAAGAGCTGCTGACCTCAAGGGAACCACTCAACTGGGCATCACAAGAGGTAGGGGTTTTTAAGGTTGAGTTCAAGTACCCTACTGTACACCTATATTGCTCCTGTCTCCCTCTTTATGTGTCTCTCCTCTTTTTGTCAATATTCCCTTTTACTCACCCCCTCTCCTTTCTCTCTCTCTTATTTTTTCTTTTTTCCCTTATTGCTCTTCAATCTTCTCATCCTTCTGTTCTGGTACTAAAAGGACTCATTGGCTCAGCGCCTGTGGCTCAAGTGGCTAAAGCACCAGCCACATATCCCTAAGGTGGTGAGTTTGAATCCCAGCCAGGCCCGTCAAATAACAATGATGGCTACAACCAAAAGTAGCCGGGTGTTGTGGCAGGTGCCTGTGGTCCCAGCTACTTGGGAGGCTGAGGCAGGAGACTTGCTTGAGTCCAGGAGTTGGAGGTTGCTGTGAGCTGTGATGCCAAGGCTCTCTACCCAGGGGAACAGTTTGAGGCCCTGTCTCAAAAAAATAATAATTAATAAATAAATAAAAATAGAAGGACTCATCAAAACCCTAGTTCAGAGGCACAGTAACTTAAAGAGCAAGAGAAAGAAAAATTAGTGCAACAAAACAGGCAAAAGAAAACACTTCTAAGGAAGAATCAGCAGAAAAATTCTGGAAACATGAAAGACCAGTCCAGAGCAACTCCTCTAAGGGACTGGGAGGTAGCTACTGCAGAGGATTCCACCTATAAAGAAATGTTAGAAATGACAGAAAGGGAATTTACAATACAGATGATGAAAACAATGAAGGAAACTGTTGATAAAGTGGAAAATAACCAAAAGGAATCCCAAAAACAGAATTAAATAAGAGATGAACAATATGAAGAATATAGAAAGGATATAGCAGAGCTGAAGGAACTGAAGCAGTCAATTAGGGTATTTAAAGATGCAATAGAAAGGATCAACAACAGATTAGACCATGCAGAAGAAAGAATCTCAGAGAGGACAAAGCTCTTCAGATAACCCAGATAGTTAAAGAGGCAAAAAAGAAGAGAGAGAGAAAGCAGAACGTTCAGTGACAGAATTATGGGACTTTATGAAGCATTCATACATATGAGTTATAGGTATCCCAGAAAGGGAAGAAGAAAGCTCCAGGGGAATGGAAGCCATACTAGAGAATATTATAAATGAAACTTTCCTAAATATCACCAAAGATTCTGACACACTTCTTTCAGAGGGATATCAGACCCCAGGTCACCTCAACTCTAACAGAGCTTCTCCAAGACACATTGTGATGAACCTGTCCAAAGTCAGGACAAAAGAAAAGATTCTTCAAGCTTCCTGGAGTAAGCACCAGTTGACCTACAGGGGGAAATCCATCAGGGTGACTGCAGACTTCTCTAATGAAACTTTTCAAGCAAGAAAACAATGGTCATCTACCTTTAATCTACTTAAACAGAACAATTTCCAGCCCGGAATTTGATATTCTGCTAAGCTAAGCTTTAAAATTGACAGAGAAATCAAATAATTTGCTGATATGCAAACATTGAGGAAATTTGCCACAATAAGACCAGCTCTACAGAAAATACTTCAACCTGTTCTACACACTGATCATCACAATGGATCAACAGCAAAGTAAGAACTCAGAAATTAAAGGACAGAACCTAATTTCCACAATGATGCAAAGGATAAAACTAAGCAATGGAATCTTACAAAATAAGATGAATAGAACACAACCACACTTATCAATTATCTCAATAAATGTTAATGGCTTGAATTCCCCACTAAAGAGGCATAGATTGGCTGATTGAATTAAAAAACACAAGCCATCCATTTGCTGTCTGCAGGAAACACACCTCACATCAAAACACAATTAAACTCAGAGTTAAGGGTTGGAAGACAATTTTTCAGGCAAACGGAATTCAGAAGAAAAGAGGGGTTGCAATCTTATTTTCAGATACATGTGGATTTAAAGCAACTAAAGTCAAAAAAGACAATGATGGTCACTTCATATTGGTCAATGGAAAAATGCAATTCTAAATATTCTGAATATTTATGCACCCAACTTAAATGTTCAATTCAATTCTAAATATTTCAATTCTAAATATTTATGCACCCAACTTAAATGTTCCAATTCTGAATATTTATGCACCCAACTTAAATGTTCGCAGGTTCTTGAAACAGACCTTACTCAGTCAGAGCAATATGATATCCTATAACACCATGATAACAGGGGACTTTAACACTCCTCTTACAGAGCTGGACAATTCCTCTAAACAGAAATTAAACAAAGATATAAGGGACTTAAATGAGACCCTAGAACACTCTGCTTGATAGAAACATATAAAGCACTCCATCCCAAAGATAAAGAATATACATTCTTCTCATTGCCCCATTGAACATTCTCCAAAATTGATCATATTCTAGGATGCAAAGCAAACCTCAACAGAATCAAAAGAATTGAAATTTTACCTTGTATCTTCTCAGACCACAAGGCACTAAAGGTGGAACTCAACTCCAACAAAAAACCTTCAATCCCACACAAAGGCATGGGAGTTAAACAACCTTCTGTTGAAGGACAGTTGGGTGCAGGAAGAAATAAAAGAGGAAATCATTACCTTCCTTGGGCATAACAACAATGAAGACACAAGCTACCAAAACCTGTGGGATACTGCAAAGGAGTTCTGAGAGGAAAATTTATCACTTTAGATGCTTACATTCAAAAACAGAAACAGAGCACATCAACAATATCATAAGCTATCTTATGGAATTGGAAAAAGAACAATCTACGCCTAAACTCAGCAGAAGAAAAGAAATGTACAAAATTAAATCAGAGGCTCAGCGCCTGTGGCTCAAGTGGCTAAGGCGCCAGCCACATACACCTAAGGTAGCAGGTTCGAATCCAGCCCGGGTCCACCAAACAACAATGACGGCTGCAACCAAAAAATGGCCGGGCGTTGTGGCGGGCACCTGTGGTCCCAGCTACTTGGGAGGCTGAGGCAGGAGACTCGCTTGAGCCTCACTTGCTGTGAGCTGTGAGGCCATGGCACTCTACCCAAGGGGATAGCTTGAGGCTCTGTCTCAAAAAAAAAAAAAATTAAATCAGAGATTAATGAAATTGAAAACAAAAGAATCACTCAGAAAATTAATTAAATAAGGAGTTGGTTTAAAAGATAAATAAAATAGATAAACCTTTGGCCAGACTAACTAGAAATAGAAAAGTAAATCTCTAGTAACCTCAATCAGAAATGATAAAGGAGAAATAACAACTGATGTCACAGAGTTATAAGAGATCATGTCTGAATACTACCAGAAACTCTATGCCCAGAAATTTGACAATGTGAAGGAAATGGATCAATATTTGGAATCACACCCTCTCCCTAGACTTAGCCAGGAATAAATGGAGCTCCTGAACAGATCGATTTCAAGCACTGAGATCAAAGAAATAATAAAAAAATCTTCCAACAAAAAAATGCCCTGGTCCAGATGGCTTCACACTAGAATTCTATCAAACCTTCAAGGAAGAGCTTACTCCCATACTGCAGAAATTATTCCAAAAAATTGAGGAGGAAGGACTCTTCCCCAACACATTCTACGAAGCAAACATCACCCTGATACCAAAACCAGGAAAAGATCCAACTTCTAGGAGAATTTCAGACCAATTTCACTAATGAATATAGATGCAAAAATTCTCAACAAAATCCTAACCAATAGATTAAGCTTATCATCAAAAAAGTCATACATCATGATCAAGTAGGTTTCATCCCAGGGATGCAAGGCTGGTTTAACATATGCAAGTCCATAAACATTATCCACGGTATTAACAAAAGCAAAAACAAAGACCATATGATCCTCTCAATAGATGCAGAAAAGCATTAGATAAAATCCAGCATCTTTTTTTTTTTTTTTTCGTAGTTTTTGGCCGGGACTGGGCTTGAACCTACCACCTCCAGCATATGGGGCCAGTGCCCTACTCCTTTGAGCCACAGGCACCGCCCCCAGCATCCTTTTCTAATTAGCACACTGAAGAGTATAGACATAAGTGGCACATTTCTTAAACTGATAAAAACTATCTACGACAAACCCACAGCCAATATTTTACTGAATGGAGTAAAACTAAAGGCTTTTTCTCTTAGAACTGGAACCAGACAAGGTTGTCCACTGTCACCATTACTATTCAACATAGTGCTAGAAGTTCTAGTCAATACAATTAGGTAAGACAAGGAAATAAAGGGCATCCAAATAGGAGCAGAGCAGGTCAAACTCCCCCTCTTTGCTGATGATATGATCTTATACTTAGAGAACCCCAAAGACTCAACCACAAGACTCCTGGAAGTCATCAAAAAATA
>NW_003852483.1:4245636-4250433 GCF_000181295.1 Otolemur garnettii | reverse complement strand
AAAAAAAAAAAAAAATCAACATTGTTACAATGTCTATAATTCCCAAAACAATCTACTGATTCAATGCCATACCTATTAAAATACCAACATCATACTTTCAAGACTTGGAAAAAGGATTCTGCATTTTGTATGGAATGAGAAAAACCCCCATATAGCTAAGGCAGTTGTTAGTAATAAAAACAAAGCCGGGGGCATCAGCATGGAGGCAATGGCCTCTGGTTGAATTTTGAAGTGTGAATAGGAAGATGCCAGCCCTTCAGGCATAAAGATTAGTTCCTGCATAAGTTTTCTGACCTGTGCTTTACCAAGGGGCTGATTGTCTTTGGGAACACCAGAAAGTCAAGTTCTAGGAGAAATGAGAGAAGGCAAAGCCTGGGAGATGGCAGGGGCCAGACTGCAGGGACCCAGGGATGTGTGATTTGTATTCCATGGTGAGGGGTCTGAACTTTATCCTGAAGACTCAGTGTGCTATACAAAGTCTGTGCACAGATGGGCAATAAGATCAAGTTTATATTTTGGAAATTTCATGGCAGTTAAGTGGTTAGACCAGAAGTGTGTGGGTAGAAGTAGGAAGCCCAATGAGGATGAAGCATGAGGCATTGCACTGAGATCCTGGCAGAGAAAGGGGAGAAGGTGGGCCAGCCCAAGGGCTGTTAGAAAACTGACACCAAGAAAATGTCGTGATTGGTCTGGATATGAGAAGTGACGGGAAAGAAGAACGTGCTGATTTCCAAGTCTTAATCCTTTGAAAGGAGTTCTGCAGTAAGAACTGGATGAATAAGATCAGAATTCTAAATCCCTACTTATCCTTTAAGGAAAAAAACTTATGCCTTTGGAATTCTAAGACCCAATGACTGAGCTTGAATTCAGGAACAGCATGGTTCTAAAGAGACACCTGCATGTAGTTTTGTCCAGTAACTGTGCCAGGTGGAACTACACACTTGCAGCCTCTCTGGCACTCTTTGTGTCTGTAAATAGGTAATCTTTTCTTTTTTATTTTTTTTACTTAATATTTATTAAATCATAACTGTATACATTTACAGGGCACAATGTGATGATTTGATGTACAATGTGGAATACTTAAATCAAATAAACCATTACCTCATTTATTTTTGTGGTAAGACATTTATAATTTACTCTTAGTTGTTTTGAAATGTACCTTTGCATTGTGTACATTAGGTGAGATCCCTCTAAATACCCTCCCTTCACTCACTGTCCGCCCTGCCCTCCTATCTCCCTACACTCCCCTCCTTCTTCCTGGACTATCTTTGTATTTTATCATTCGTATGAGTCTATAAGTGTTTATATATTGATTTCATAATAATACTGAGTGCATTGCATACTTTTTTTCCATTCATGAGCTACTTTACTAAGAAGAATATATTCCAGCTCCATCCAGGTAAACATAAAGGATGTAAAGTCTCTCTCCTTTTTATGGCTGCATAGTATTCCATGGTATACATATACCATAATTTGTTTGTCCGTTCATGGGTAGATGGGCATTTAGGCTGCTTCCACAACTTGGCTATTGTGACTTTGGCTGCAATAAATGTTCTGGTGCAATTGGCTTTGTTGCAAAATGTTATTTGTTCATCTGGGTAGATATTTAGTAATGATGATATAGAATCAAATGGTAGGTCAACTTTTCGTTCCTTGAGAATTCTCCATACTGCTTTCCAAAAAGGCTATATTAGTTTGCAGTACAACCAGCAGTGTAGAAGAGTTCTTTTCTCTTTACATCCATTCCAACATCTGCAGTTTTGGGATTTTGTGATGTGGACTAATCTTACTAGAGTTAGGTGATATCTCAGACTGGTTTTGACATGCATCTCTCTGATGACTAAAGATAATGGGCATTTTTTCATGTGTTTGTAGGCCATATACCTGTCATCTTCAGAGAAATCTCTGTTCAAGTCTCACAAGGAAATGGGGTATTTTGTTCTTTTCTTATTGATTAGTTTGAGTTCTCTGTGGATTCTAGTTATCAGACCTTTGTCAGAAACATAGCCGGAAAGATTGTCTCCCCATTCTGAGGGCTGTGTGTCTACTTTACTTACAGTACCCTTAGCTGTGCAGAAGCTTTTTAGCTTGATCAGATCCCAGTAATATATTTTTGGTGTTGCTTCAATTTCTGGGGATGGGGGTGGGGGGAAATCCTCCTCATGAAATATTTTTCCCAGGCTGATTTCTTCAAGCATTTTCCCTGTTGTAGTACTTTTATAGTTCTATAAAAGTTCATGTCTTTAAGTTCTATAAGTTCATGTCTTAAGTTTAAATCTTTTATCTGGGCATGACAATATCACATATCAAATAATGATATGTGCTTGGGTTCATCTCTAGGTTCTCTATTCTATTCCATATATCTACATCTCTATTTTTGGGCCAGTATCATGAAGTTTTGATCAGTATAGATTTATAGTATAAACTGAAGTCTGGTAATGTGATGCCTCCTGATTTGTTTTTATTTCTAAGTAATGTACTGACTATTTGAGTTTTTTTTTCTGATCCCATTCCCTGGTGCTTTGATAGGGGTTGAAATAAATCTGTAGATTGTTTAAAAAATCCATTGACCCCTTAAGGATTTTTGATATTCTTTATAAAGGTTAAGGGGCACTTTATAAAGGATTCTTTGTAAATATTCTTTGGGTAAGAAGATTCCAAACTATTCTGTTAAAATCTCATAAGATGCTATGTTATATAACAATTATGGCCATAACCTTATTAGTTCATTTGTGCATTGGGAACAGGTCCAGAGCACAGTGTGCTCATGATTTGCTTTCACTTAAACTTCAACTGAGCCATCTCATAGAATAGGCTTTATTTTATGCATAGCTGGGAGGACATCACTTCTCTTACATAAACAAATATTTCTCTCATTTCCTGATTACATTTGTTTTATGTATTTGAATTGAAATTGGAGATAGAGGTTTGTAGTTTAAAAAACTCTAGGTGATTGGCCAGGCACGGTAACTCATGTCTGTAATTCTAGCACTTTGGTAGGCTGAAGAAAGAGGATGGCTTGAGGCCAGCCTTGGCAATAACAGAAATTGAAGCAACACCAAAAAACTATAAAAAATATAAAAGTGGGGCGGTGCCTGTGGCTCAGTGACTAGGGCACAGGCCTCATATACTGAGGGTGGTGCGTTTGAGCCCAGCCAACAACAACAACAACAAAAATAGCCTGGCATTGTGATGGATGCCTGTAGTCCCAGCTACTCGGGAGGCTGAGGCAAGAGAATCGCCTAAGCCCTGGAGTTGGAGGTTGCTGTGAGTTGTCTCACCATGGAACTCTACTGAGGGCAATAAAGTGAGACTCTGTCTCTAAATATATATATATATATATATATATTTGATATACATATACACATATACATATACATATACATATACATGAATGATCCAGGCATTGTGGCATGTATGTGCCTTTGATCCCAGCTACTCAGGAGAGTGAGGCAGAAGGATCCTTTGAGCCCAGGAGTTTGAGGTTGCTATGAGCTCTGAGGAGGCCACTTCATACTCCAACCTAGGTGACAGAGTGAGAGCCTGTCTTCCAGAAAAAAAATTCTAAGTGGGTGTTTTATTCTACCTCATTTAAATTTCTGGGTATTTGTACTTCTTAGTTTTTCTAAACAGGGTTTAGTTTTGACCTGTTAAGGACTGAAAACTGAGGCCTGCTGTCTTTCTCAGTTGACCTTCAGTCTCAGGCTGCTTGTTCCTAAAACAGAGTCCTTGCTGCAGTGGCCTGGTGAATGCTTCCTGCTCTCCCTCAGTGCTCATTGCTGGGATTAACATTGAGTCCCTGAGAGGCTGGGTATTTGCACTTTCATGCTACAAGGGAGACAGGGCCTTGGTCTGTATTGTGTCCACTTACAGAACTAGACTTTACAGTTAGTTAGCCAAGTGAGGAGGGCTGGTGTCTGAAAACTTATGCTCTACCTGGACAGCGCATGGCTTTGAAGAGCTGTGAACCCTTCATAGTCAGGAGAGAAAGGATCCCCTGCTGGGTCCAGGCCTGGCCTGCCCAGTCACCCGCATGACCTAGGTCAGAGTACAAAGTGCAAAGATCACATTTGACCAGTAGCCCTGATTTTCCCAGGTACAAAATTAGGAAATAAATATATACTTTAAAGAATTTTTAGTCATTTTTCCACTTAAATAACCTTTGTAATAATACCACCTTATGCTTATATAGTATTTATTTATAAAATATTTTCTCATGTGTGATCCTCTTTACAGTGGCTAGCCCTGCTGTGTGCCCCTTGTGATCTGATTATGAAGTGTTTGGCAGTTATTTACAGCAGTTCCACAGTTTTTAATTGGTCAATTAATATCTGAAGCAATGCCAGAGTTATCCCAAATTAGAAAATCTCTAAGGATTTCATTAATTCAATCATTCAGCAGAGAGAGATCATTGCCTATTGTGTCCAGTTACAGAATTAGACTTTACAGTTAGAAGTTAACAAGCCCAACCTGTACTTGCCCAGGGACACTGATCACATGATCATAAAAATCTGATCAAAAAATCTTTTGTCAAATTCTGTTTGGCCCAACCTATGCATCTCCTTAATTATTTTTTAGTGACCAGAGTCACCTTTTTAAATACAGTTCTTCCAGTTTATTACATAAAAATCAAATTCATACTGATATTTTATCACTTAATTTTTATTTATTTTGAGATCTAAAACTAGAATGTCTGCTTTAATTTAAGATCACATTTGGGGCTCGGCGCCTGTGGCTCAAGCAGCTAAGGCACCAGCCACATACACCTAAGGTGGTGGGTTCGAATCCCCAGCCCGG
>NW_003852483.1:4232023-4245507 GCF_000181295.1 Otolemur garnettii | reverse complement strand
GTGATGCCATGGCACTCTACCCAGGGGGATAGCTTGAGGCTCCATCTCAATAAAAAAAAAAAAAAAAAGATCACATTTGGGTTTATGGCCTTATTTTTTTTTTCTTAAAAAACCAAATTTTCGGCTCAGCGCCCATAGCACAGTGGTTATGGTGCCAGCCTCCTATACCGAGGGTGGCAGGTTCAAACCCAGCCCAGGCTAACTAAACAACGATGACAATTGCAACAAAAAATAGCTGGGTGTTGTGGTGAGGACCTGTAGTCCCAGCTACTTGGGAGGCTAAGGCAAGAGAATTGCTTAAGCCCAAGAGTTTGAGGTTGCGGTGAGCTGTAATGCCACAACACTCTACCAAGGGTGACATAGTGAGACTCTGTCTCAACAACAGCAACAACAACAAAAAACCACCAAACTTTCTGCTGAGAAATGGATTAACTCTGTCAGGCATTTTAAAGGGACTATGATGCCCATGCAGTGAAAGTCCTGGGCATGCTTTGTGCATTTTCTTTCTTTGGTAGAATTATTTAGATCCAAATAATTATGTCTTCATACTAATAACACTTACCATGCTCCTGTTTGAAGAATGAGATGTTCAGTGAGGTTAACATGCAATTAATAATTAGCCACAAGCATGCAAAAGGCAAGTGGCAATTGTGTTAGTTTTCATTTTTATTTCACTGAGGATTGAATTAGCAAAAGGCTTGAAGATGTCAGGGAGATTAGCTAATGCTCTGGTACTGGAACAAGCATGAAATTCAAACCTACAGCCTCACTGGGTTTGGCTTTTTCAGAAATGCAGATGTGAGCAGCAGCAGGGCAGAGATGTCTTATATGCTGGGAGACCTGAAGAGTAAGCAGAACTCTGCCTAAGCCACTTTCCGTGCCAGCCACTGAGGAAAGAAATCTCATCATTTTAAACTAAAGCACTTCAGTAATGAAGTTCTGATTTAATTAATATTTTTGATGGTGACAATCAAGACACCCCAAATTTTGCTGAGTTGGAATGCACATGTATGAGGCAGGAAATTTGCCATTAGGGGCCACTCTTGTGCCTTTGCCTCTCAAGTCACCACAAGACTGGGCTGCAGTTTTCCGCTCAGGAGGCCGCTGGGCGCTGCAGGGCTCTATTAACCGGAGTTTGTTACTGGGAATGGAGAGGGAGGGGAGGGAGAGGGTTCCTTCCCGCTGCAGTTTCCATTCCGTAATTACCTTTACTGATCTTCACAGTTGTCGGTTTGTCCTTGGACAGAAAACGTTACAACCGATTGTAGACTTCAACTGATGGTCTCGTCGCCTGTTAATTGAAAGCCTGTTCCACTGCGGGGAGTGGTTGAAAGCGAGGGTGACCATGCCAGCCTGTGAACTGCTCAAACTGAGAGGTCCGGGAAGTGCCTGTCATGTGTCAGAGGTGGGTGTGCAGCGCACGCCGCAAATGACCTGGGGAGAGTCAGAGTGAGTGGAGACATCGTAATAAGCCCAGAAGAGAGATTTGTTCATTTTATGATACTTGTGTTGACTTGCAGGAGGTCGTGTGCTGCTATGTGAGATCTCTTTCCTTTTTCTCACTTCTCTTTGCTTCTGCATTCTGTTCCCTGAGACTGCCAGCTGGATATGAGAGAAACGGGAGATATGTAGGCTCAATATGAAGAATCTAATTTTTACTGATTTTTAAGGCAGGGGATGCTTCTTTTGAAAGCCCATGTGTCCCATTCCAGCTGCCGGCGCGGGAGGACTGTGAGGCAGCTGCCGGCCCAGGGGGAGGCTGCGTTGCTCCAAGGTGGCCGCATGAGGGCGCCAGTGGGCCTCGCGAGCCTGCCTGCTCCCGGCGGGGGTGGGGGGTGGGGGGAGGGCTTCACAATACGCGTGCGCAGTCACCCTGCATTAGCAGACCCGGGACCGGAGCTCGGGGTGGGCAGCGGTGCTGCTCTTGGGAACGACTCTGGACTGTCACTGACTCCTCGTGTGGCTCAAGGAATAAAAGCAAAACGTTTAATAAAATTTCCATATTTCAAACTAGGAATGTTTTCTAAAAATGATGATCATACACTCAAGTGTTTTGTTTTTCAATTCAGTATATCTGTTATTGCATAGGATAAGAGAGAGGTATCACCAGACAGGCTTTGGACTCTGTGTCCCTGGTTCTAGATGTCTTCCACTTGTGCCCTTTCTTACACCATTTCCCACCAGGCTGTGTTAGGTCTGCTCTAATCCATTCCCTCTCTCCCCAGCTCTCTAAATTGCAGCTCTGATCACATGACTTTTCTGAGTAGAAACCTTCAGGGGTCCACTGCTGATCAACCCCATCCCCGCAGGCCCTGTGTGGCCCCAGTTCCTCTGCCCCATGCACGCACCTGTTGGGGTGAGCGCCTAGTCTGGGCTGGAGCAGGCTCTAACTGACCTGTGTGTTTCCCAATCACTAATAGGAAGGTGACAATAGGCACCACCTCTGGTATCAGGTAACACTGGGCCTGGCCTCCACAAGTGCTCAGTAAAAGTCAGCAGCTGTTATGGGGTGACAACACTGTGCCCCCAGTTCCTGTTCATTTTTGTACTCCTGCACTTTATTGTACCCTTACCCCCATCTGTTACGTTTTGTGAAATCCCTTGGGCTCTTCATCTCTCTTCTCCAATCCCTTCCAGCCCAAAGCCATTTCCTCATGGTCCCACCCTGTCTCTCACCCTCAGCACTCCCATTAGGTGGTTTCTCCTTCCTTCTTGTGACCCCGTAGAGCACTGCCACATCTTTCTGTGCTGCTGCTGTTGCCTTACCTTATAGAATGTCCAGCCCAAGTTAGCTTGAGGCCTTTGGCTCATTTTTGTAACCTGTTTAATATCTAACACAGCATTTTATACATAGGAAGCTTCTAATCAATTTTGGTGAGAGGGAACCAAATTGAATATTCTCTTAGCATGTTGGTGAGAGGAAGAGTCCTGTGCAGATGTAAAACCTGTGGCCCTTCAGCTCTGATGAATGTGCCAGAGGATAGGGTGTATTTAACATGCATACAGTAGTGTTGTGACTGCCCAAGAGGTTCTGTATTCACTGTCTTGTCACCTCCAGATACACAGGAGAATGTAAATAATGACATGGGGCCATAATGGTGAAGTGCTAAGGAATGTCTGGGAAGCTGTAGGGACCTGGCCGTGCACACACATCCTCCAGTGTGGCAGGACCAAGGCTCAGACTCTGAACCTACATGGTGCACAGATGTTTCATCCTCCATAAGTACGCTGTGAAAAAGCTTCACTTTTCTATCGATTTTAGGAGTAAGATTATGTCATCTAAGATTCTGTTTAACTAGAAATTTGTATAATTGGAAATTTAAATGAACAAAATAGAAGGAAAAAACAATGAGGTATATAGAGGTGACTAAGAAAATGTCCCCACCCCATCTGACAGTGCTCAGCATCTATCTGCTGGATACTGAGTCCCCCATTATCCTAAGTACTAGTCATGGTGGTGGCCCTATGAAGAGCAGTGTGACAGGAGAGCAGAGGCAGCCAGGGCCAGTGAGCAAGAGCCCCCTCCCTAACCTGGGCCTGAGGAACCCAGAGCAGAGGTGTGGGACCCTACTGGGCTTTGCCTGATTGCAAAGGATTCTGCAAGACAAATAATTTTCTTACATTTACTAAGTACAGGTGGCTAGTGAAGGATTTTACAACCAGGCAGATGTTTTCAGGTATGGCTTATGATTTGGGAAGGGGGCAGAAAATAGATGAAAATAGATTTTTTAGTACAGGAACAGATTACCAATCTGAGTCTGCAAGAAAAAACATGGAAGTCGTTATCACCTGTGTTGTGTTGAAGACCCGAGATTATGAACCAGCTGAAGCAGGAAAGGTTGACTTTGCTGTGTGATTAAAAATAAGCCTCCACTGTGTTTCACTCACAGCCTCTCTGCGGAGCAAAGGATGAGAACAAAGCAGCGAAACCTCATTTCCTGCACTTCACCTGCAGCACGAAACCCACTAGTTCCTTGGGTCCCTGGACATAACTCAGGAAACTTGAAAAGTGCTGTATGCTAATAACTGTCACTATCAACAGCAGCTTCTTGCTCAGCCAAGTTCATGGTGATGAGCATGAGGAGCAGCCTGTGCGGTGGGGGCTGCAGGTCTGAAAGGTGCAAGATCTCTGAATGGGCGGGGTTTAAGCAGATATCAGGGACATCTGTAGCCTTCAAAAGTACTGCATCCAGAATTGCCAATGAGCTCAAGCTGTAACCCAGTAATTGTACTGTAAATGAAATAACAATTCAAGTTTTTTCAAGCACTGGTGGAAAAGTATGGAATGACATTTAGACAATAATATCTGCATCTTCTAAGTCAGGACACTGAAGTCTGAGGACAGGCGCACTCCAGGGAAGGAGAGTTGGCCTTTTGTCCACACAGGCACTGTGCAAAAGGGGTGCAGCCTCTGCATCCCCTCCTGTTTCCGCTGCCCTCAGAGCAGCATGTGGCCCCATCTCTGGTGAGTCCCACCTGGGCGGGTGTGAGAGGCAAAACATCTAACTGGCAGCCAGAGTCATCACTAGTACCCCTAGGAGATCATCTCGTGCTAAAACCTTGCAATTGCCAAGGAAGAAAGTACTGAATTACTGATAAGAATTCACCTTAAGACTAGTTGATAATTAATACAGGTTTATAGTTCATGCCTGTGGGTTTGTGTTTACTGATTCATGGGGCTTTTTGGTGCAAAATGTTTAGCTTTAAGGTTGTGAACAGTACTTGTGTGTGTTTTTCTAAGTAGATTCACAAAATAATTAAAACTTCACTTTTTCTCAGTAAAATCTTGCCTCATCCCCTAATATTGCATTTAAGACCCAAATTAAGGCAGTCACTGAAAGTACGTATGTTTGCCTTCTTCACCAAGTTGAACAAAAGCAGAATGTGAGAAGGCTTGGGGCCACTTGGTCCTTACCTCGGGTCCCAACATTATGTGATTACTAACTAGCATCTTTCCCTCAAAGGCAGAAAGGGAGAGGATGGCTCTCCTGGTGACTGGAGAGAAAGGGCCTTAGTAGTGTGATAAAAAAAAAAAAATGTTTCACTATAGAAAATCAATAAACACAAAAGAAGGCAGTAATACAGGAAATGAGCAACAACAAAACCTATAAGGAACATGGAAAACAAATAGCAATATAGCAAAGCTGTATAGTAGCCGACTATGCTATTGACGTTAAGATAGTGTAAGTTCCACCTTAAGGCATGATGGCTCACACCTGTAATCCTAGCACTCTGGGAGGCCAAGGCAGGCAGATGCCTTGAGCTCAGGAGTCCCGACCATCCTGATCAAGAGTGAGACCCCATCTCTACTAAGAATAGAAAAATTAGCTGTGCCTTGTGCCTGGTGCTGTAGTCCCAGCTACTCCGAAAGCTGAGGCAGAAGGCTCACTTGAACCCAGGAGTTTGAGATTGCTGTGAACTAAGCTGACACCATGGCTCTCTAGCCTGGGCAACAGTGAGACTCTGTCTCAAAAGAAAGGAAAAAAAAAAAAAAAAAAGGACCAGCCTGAGCAAGAGCAAGATTCCATCTCTCCTAAAAATAGAAAAAAATGGGTGGGTGTGGAGGTGGGTGCCTGGGGCTCAGGAAACTGGAGCCAGAGAATCACTTAAGCCCAGGAGTTTGAGGTTGTTGTAAGCTATGATGATGTCACTCTAACTCAGGTGACAAAAACAACCACATCTTGCCTCAAGAAAAAAAAAAAAGTTGTGTTTCTCTACCCTAATAAGGAGCAATCTGAAAAGGAAATTAAGAAACTGGTTTCATTTATAATACCATCAAAAAGAATAAAATCCTTAGGAATTAATATAACCAAGGCAATGAGAGACCTGTACAATGAAAACTATAAAATATTGATGAAAAATTAAAGAGGACATAAATGTAATCATGTCTCATGTTCATGGATGATTAGATTTAATATATTAAGATTTTGATGCTAAAGAAAGTGATTGACAGAGTCAAAAGAATCCCTATAAAAATTCCCACAATGTTTTTTGCAGAAATGGAAAAATTAATCCTAAATTCATATGAAATCTCAAGGCATCCAGAATAGCTCAAGCCTCAGCTCCCGGATTGGGAGGCCCAAAAGTAGACACTTCGCTGGCCTGGCCTCCCTGGCATCCTCACTCTAGCCATGGCTTATCAAGGCCCAGGTCACTGGCTGGGCTTCAGGACGCGGAGGGTTGTCACATTCCATTCAAGGGCTGCTGGCTCTTCCCTGCTCCCTCAGTGCCCTGTCATTGTTCCTGCAGGCCCTGCAATGTTCCTCTGGAGAGCCCAGGAGTTCCCCAGGCACCAGCTGCCAAGCCCCTCAGCACCCAAGCTTCTAGCCTTAGACCACAGCCCTTGCCTGGGCCACTTCATGATATGTGGAGGGGGTGTGGGGACCTTCTTCTGCCTGCCCTGGATCTCTGTGGTGGATCCCACCCTGCCTTGCAGCTGTGGGAGAGAGGACACTGCCCTATACTCCTGGAGCCCTAGAAGCAGCAGCGGGGGCCTAGTGACACCAACAGGTTTCTGTCGCCCTGATTTGTGGGATCTTGGCTGAGTCTTTTTATTATTTATTTATTTATTTGAGACAGTTTTACTTTCTTGCCTCCAGTAGACTGCTGTGGCATCACAGTGATAGCAACCTCAAACTCTTGGACTCAAGAGATCCTCTTGCCTCAGCCTCTCCAGTAGCTGGGACTACTGGCACCTGCCACAGTGCCTGGCTATTTTTTAGAGACAGGGTCTCACTTTTACTGAGGCTGCTCTCAAGCTCTATGGCAGGCATCCTCAAACTACGGCCCGTGGGCCACATGCGGCCCGCCTAGGTCACAGGCGACCTTAAACTATGGCCCGTGGGCCGCCTGAAGCCCGCCTAGGACATTTATCCGGCCCACCAGGTGTTTTTGCCACTGCTGCCTTTCCTGCTTAGCAGCCAACTAGTCCCGGGGCCCATAGTCCGGCCCTCCAACAGTCTGAGGGACAATGAACTGGCCCCCTGTTTTAAAAGTTTGAGGACTCCTGCATGGGCTCAAGCAATCCACCTGCCTCTCCCAGAGTGCTGGGATTATAGATGTGAGCCACTGCACCCAGCCCTCATCTGAGCCTTGATCACATTGACTTATCTCCCCCTCTGCACCTACCTCAATTCTTAGCTCACGAAGGTGGCCTCCTCTTTTCATTTATTCCCTCACTTTAGGCAGAAGGAGGGATTTTGGCAATGAACTGGGCAAAACTGAGCTGGGAATGAAAACCGCACTCCAATGTGCTCTTCCCCACACGGGCTTCCCTCAGGCTTTAAGGCTTCCCTGTCAGGTACCCGCTTACTTAGAACTATTTTCCCCAAGCACTAGCTCGTCATAGCCCCAGAGCCCTGAGAGGTGGGTACTGTTACTGTAAGACTCAGAGAGGGGTACCCTGACTTTCTGCAGAGCTAAAGGATGGGGGCGCCCATCGTGTCTCCCTTCCCAACTCCACCTGCTCTATTCTAAGGCTGGGTCTACAGCCATCCTTCCCCCAAGTGCAAACAGCTGACCTGAAAGTTTCTTGGGATTTAGAGTAAATCCAGATGCCCATTCTGAAGCACTCAGGCATCTGCCACTACCCCACAGATGTCCCTGCCTGAGGTCCTCCTTCCAGAGTTGCAGCCCTCAGCAGCATGGGAGCTACACCCCAGAACATGTCATTCTCAAAGTGTGGGGTCCCCAAAGTTGAATTACTTTCCTGGTAATGCTAAGGTGATAGGCCTTATCATTATCATTCTCTTACTTACAGAGTCAAAGTGAAAATATTTTTCTTTATGCTTGAAGTTGAATAACTTAGCCAAAATGGGTCTCATTCCCTATTGCTGTGTGTCAGATTTTCTTGTCATATTTCTCATTTCTTTCCTTAGCTGCTTTTTACCTAATGTGTTTTAAAAATCTACTAAGATTAATTTTCTTTAATTTTAGGAAAATTCTCCAATATTTTGTGTTTGGTTTTTATTTCTGCTGTTGGATTCTCAATGTGAAGAATATTCTGACACTATGCCCTGAGATTATCTCACAGATTTTCTCCATGTCATCAATTTCACCTTCACTCGCATTGATTTCATTTCTTGCTGGTGCTGTGTTGATGTTTCAGCACAGAAGGCAGAAAATGTGACCAATCAGAATCCTGGAGAAGCAGGGCCTGGACAGAGCCACCTTGCAATGCCTCTCCAAGGCAGAGAAGAAGTCTTTCCTAGATATTTCTCCCTTATAGAACTCAAAAGACTGTGGCTCAGTGAGGCAGTGACTCCAAGAGAGCATGGTGAAATGGAAGCTTAAGATGGGATGGTAACAAACTGAGAACAAGGACCACAACATTGCCTTTAACAGAAGAAACGTAGCTTTAGTTTGCTTCAGTTGCCGTAACAAAATACCATAGACTAGGCAGCTTTAACAACAGAAGTTTATTTTCTCATAGTTCTGGAGGCTATAAAATCCAGGATCAGGGTGCCACCCTGGTTAGTTCCTGGTGAGGGTGCCCTTCCTGACTTGCCACCACCTTCCTGCACCCCCAAATGGCAGAGAGGGAGAGTGCTTTCTAGTGTCTCTGTTATAAGAGCACGAATTCCATCATGAGGGCCCCACCTTTGTGACATCATCTAACTCGCACCACCTTCCAAAGGTCCCATCTCCAAATACCGTCACACTGGGGGTTAGGACTTCAACATTGGAATTGGGGGGATGACATTCTACAGTCCATAGGAGGCTCCTTAAACATAGAAGGCTTTTTTTTTTTTTTTGGCCTTTCCTAACACAAAAGTTTTGCTTCCTTTTAATGCCCATGTATTACGCTTGCATATCTGCCAGGCTGTTTATTTCCCTCTTGTTCATGGCTAGTTCAGGCTTCTCTGGCTTGGCCTTCTGTTTCCTCTGCTGCTGGGTAGGGTAATTCCCTGATACTCTTCCCCTCTTACATGAAGGTATTTATCTTCCTCTTTGTATCTGGACCAGATTTAACTGCATACATAAGGAAAAAATATGCAAAACAAAAGAGATGTTTATATCCCCCCCCCCACACACCCAAAAGAAGTTTAAGGAGAAGCAGCATGGTGCTAACATGGTGTTATTCAGCAGTGCCTGGGGCCCGGCTCCTGTCTCTCTTCCCACTCAGACCCACATACTGCTCATTCCAAAGTGGCTCTGTCCAGGCCCTGCTTCTCCAGGATTCTGGTTGGCCACATTTTCTAGGGATGTTTAGAAGAGAAGGATTAGAGGGAGCATCCACATCCTGGCTGCTACAGATGTGCTGAGGCTGTACCTGAAACTCATCTTCCTCCTACCCTGAACCACCTGGATATTCTGCAAAATAGCACACTGTCCCACCATACCGAGGGTGCCATGTTAATCAGAGCGGATGAGTGAGGGTGAATGCTTTGTTAAGACACATGCACTCCTGAGGATGTGCCCTACAAAGAATCAAGAGACTCCACATGAATAATGATTTTCTGGGTAAACAATCTGGCATGCCAGGAAATCCTTCCTGAAGTAAAAGGTGAGTTACTGCACCTGGCACCACCAGCCCTTAGGAGGAAGCACAGTGTTTGCTAGGCCTCTTTGGCTTGAGAATGGGGATCTAATCCATTCATCAGGTCGCATGGAAGATTCCTGGTTTTGAACTGAGCCAAGAGCAAAAAGATCTCTGCAGCAGCCCGGGCTGTGGCAGCCGAGGCTGCTGCCGGTGCCATTCCACTTTGCAGATGCAGCAGGCTTGACCTGCCTGTGGCTGGGAAAGATGCCATGTGGAGCTTCTGCTGAGCTCCTGCAGGAGAGTCACTGTGCACACCCCAGGGCTCTGGAGAAAGCCTGTGTTCTATGCAGTGGAGAACTAGAGATCATTCAAAAAGCAGCACTATGTGCCTCTGGGCCCTGGTAGAAACTGAGTGTGCACCAAGACATCAAGTGTCCAGTGGCCAGAACTGCCTAAAATGAGCTGATTCCGCCGCACCCAGCAAAAGATCAGGTGCGCCCACTGTTGTCCACTGCAAATGGATTGGCACGTCTAGGATGAGGCTCAGCAGGCCCAGATGCACAAATGGGTCACACAGCAGGTGGCCAGATTACATCTCTCCCTCAGTCCACACCTATTATCTCCTAGGGGGAGAAGCAAGAAGACCAGTATCAGGTGCAGCCTTGGGGCATCCAAAGCAGCCAGGGCTCAGGTCCCTTTGAACTGCTGGTGACAGAGAGCAGGAGAATCATCACCACTCTGGGAAGACCAGGAATGGATGCTGTTGCCCAGCTCAGGGCATTGCAGGTGAAAGTTTTAGCCACTGCAGTGTTGGGGCACATTAGGGATGGTCTGTGTTCCACCAATGTCCTCACTGCCATTTGTCAGAGGGTCATCTCTAAGGAATTACATTAGGGTATATCTCTTAGAGTCACCTCCAGTTGAAGCTGTCTTAGGTCAAGTTCCTAGAAGCAGAGCCTGCAGTGGTGATTCTTATATAAGTAATTCATCATACTGTGCTCTAGGGAGAAGGGTGTGAGGAAAATGGGAGAGGGCAAAGCTAAGCACGGCTGTAGTCTTGGGTGGAGTCCAGCTTCAGTCTGGTCCCATAGAGAGCTGAGAGCAAAAATAGCATCAGAGATGATCCAGGCTCAAGGCAAGGGTCGGGCTTATTATCACTCAAAGTCAGTCATTCTCTGGCTGCTGAAGTCTCAGACCAGGCAGTAGCTGTTCTGTGAGGCAACTCACTGGAGAGGAGGGGAGGGAATGAGCCTCAGCAGCCACCACTCAGGCTCCTGTAAGTCAATCAGAAGATGTGTCAGGCAGAGGAAGACCAGCACTGTCTGCAGAGGGAGACCAGCACTGTCCCCAGATGCTAATAGGGATGGTGAAAAGAGCCACGTAAAAGAAATCGCAGTGACTTTTCAGTTGACTGTATCCTGGACAGATTTTCTCAAACCCAAGCATCAATGAGTGAACAATATGCTTCTAAGGACAAAAAGGAGATGTGAATCCACAGCTCAGATTCACACTTAGCTCTTCAACAGGAGGAATATTGTCACCATGTTTTATGACAAGAAATAGGGTCCATTTTGCTAAAAGGACATGGTAATTTTTTTATCTCTTGTGAGATTTACACACAAAATTTACTTGAAGGCAAATGTACACATAAGTGTTTGGAAGGAAAGAGATGATGCAGAAATGAAAACAATTCACTTGGTTGATCATTCTCATTGAGGTTCATAAATCTGTGAAAATATTTTGCAATTTTGGAGCAAAGAAGATGGCTGTCCTCTCCTCAACCAAATTAGGAGTGTCGAAGTTTTCAGAAGGATTTTGTTTTGCAGATTCAAGGAAAAGAATGGCAAGTTATGATACACTAAAACTTTTAAAATATGTAATTGAAATCTGGAAACAGTTTTAACAAGATGGATATGTTCTAGGTTCATGCAAGACAGGGCATGAACAGTTTGCGGTAAGCAAAGGACAGTGTCATACTCTGAAAACAGAAAAATGTGGGACAGAAATTCAGGTTTCCTATGTTTAAATTCTTGTAATTTCTAAGAAAGTTATTTGTCACTGTATCTTCATTCTCACTTCTGTAAGTCATTCATAAAATTGCTTGAAATACAAACAAAATTAAAAGGGTCCATGGAACCCAGAGATAAATGATAATAATTATTTTTCTCAGTATACTGAGGGTTAACCCTATATTGTTCAGTTTGGCAAAAGATGGGAAACTTGGGCGGCACCTGTGGCTCAAAAGGGTAGGGCGCCGGTCCCATATGCTGGAGGTGGCAGGTTCAAACCCAGCCCCAGCCAAAAATGACAAATAAATAAATAGATAAATAAGTTAAAAAAAAAAAACTTTCTTTAAAAAAAAAGATAGGAAACTTCTCAAAGGTAAGATTACAGGTTAAATGAATAAATATTGCTATATTCTTATAGCAGAATATTATGTTGATATAAAAAATGATAAGGAAAAAATATATATGTACTACTAGGGAAGAATTTCCAAACTATAAAGTGAAATAAAGTTGGGTACAGAACAGGATGTAAAACATGCAATCAGTTGTGTTTTAATGGAGAAAAAGTATGAATTTGCTTGAATATGTATGAAATACTTCTGATAACATTGATTTTTTTATAGACAGTATCAGCTAGTCACAGGTATCATGAAGAAATGTTTCAGCAAAAATTTCTTTGTTACCAAATATCAGACTGAAAGGATAACTCAGAAAAGATGTGCTCAGGGTATATGTGGTCACCTGTCAGTCAAGGAGGCAATACTGTGCTATAGACACATTATCCCCAAATCTCAATGGCTTGTGACAACAATGGTTATTTCTCATTTATGTTCCAGGTCCACTGGTGGCTTTACTCCACTCACTCTGGAACCTGTACTGACAGGGCAGCCACCATCTTGAGTGGTGCTGGTTTCCACAATAACTCTGGAGAGTCTTGAACCTATAATAAAAAATATATTTTAATGTTTCATATGTTTTTAAATTGTATATATATGCATATAGAATATATGTATTCCATTTGTCTATTTATCTATCTGTCATTTATTGCTGGGAAACATTTTGTTGTATAGCAATAGTGATGCTATCTTGAAGCCAGACCACCATGATGACTGACATTTGACTCCGTATATCCAAATGTTCCCATAGCATAGGACCCCCTCATAAAGATATTTACCTAACCTCCCCAGTGGTCAAGGAAATCTGAGGCCTGGCCCACACAAGTCTTTATCCTAAAACTTGTTATAAAGGATACTTTCTGGAGGGTGGGTGTGGTGCTGCCTGAGTCATGGCTTCTGTCCGTAAGTCCCTGCTAAATGTTTCTTTCTGAGAAACTGGATTCATCAGCCTCTGTTTTGGGTCTGTCAATTCCCTCTGCTTTTGGAGGAAAGTTTGCATTGACCTACTCACTGAGGAACATCTATCCAACTATCATCTATTTATCTATCCATCTATCTATCTATCTGTTTATCTTTAAGACAACACTTGCTTCCTCATGGCAGAATCACACCAAATAAAACAAGACTCAGAGAGGTACTGACGTTTGCCATCTGGAAGGCCATTGACAAAGCTGTCATCTTTCTTCTGGCCTCTTTCAGAAACTTTCCAGTTAAATTTACTGCTTGTTTTTTATAGGTTTTTTTTTATTATTATATCCAATATATCTTTTCATTTACACTTCTAACTGATGATTGCTATGCACAGAACACCTACTGGTTTATGAATTCTAAGCTTGACTATTCATAAAAAAATTACAATTTTTTTTTTGCTACTTCTAATTATTCAATAGAGTCTCTTTAATGTTTTAAATATATGATCACAACATCTGAAAAAATAATATATGAGTTTCTTGTTTCTAAATATCTTTTTGTTTTTTAAGACAAAGTCTCACTCTGTCACTCTGGGTAGAGTGCCATGGACTCATAGCTCACAGCAACCTCAAACTCTTGGGCTCAAGTGATTCTCTTGCCTCAGCCTCCAAGTAGCTGGGACTACAGGTG
>NW_003852483.1:4147992-4231503 GCF_000181295.1 Otolemur garnettii | reverse complement strand
ACTCCTGGGCTCAAGCGAGTCTATTGCCCCAGTCTTCCAAGTAGCTGGGACTACAGGCGCCCGCCACAAGGCCTGGCTATTTTTTGGTTGCAGTCGTCATTGTTATTTGGCGGGCCCGGGCTGGATTCAAACCTGCCATCTTAGGTGTATGTGGCTAGTGACTTAGCCGCTTGAGCCACAGGCGCCAAGCCAGTTTTATGAGTTTTTACGAATGCATATAATCGTGCAAGAATCACCAGCACAGTGGGAACAGAACAATTCCACCAGCCCCCAAATGTCTACTGCCTCTTTGTAGCCCACCTCTTCCCTCACACCAGCTCCTGGCAACCACTGATCTGTCCCAGTCTTCATTCTCTATAGCTTTGCCTTTCCAGATATCCTCTAAACAGAATCCAAGCACAGTGTGTTTGAGATTCATTCATTCACATCAGTTGTTTATCACTTTTTAACGTTGAGTAGTATGCCATTGTATTACTGTAGTTTGTTTGTTCTTTCATCGGTGGGAGGATATTTGGGTTGTTTTTAGTGTTTGAAAAATATGAATAAAGCAGCTATAAACACTCATGTACAGGTTTTTGCATGAATGTAAGTTCTTACTTTTCTTGGGTAATTACCTAGGAGTGGTATTGCTGGGTAATATGTCAAGTGTATGTTTAACTTTATAAGAAACTGGCTTAACGTACAGTTCACACTAGTGAATGTGATGTGTTGCTGGGAGGAGTGTTCTAAAAATGTCAGTTAGGTTAAGTTATTTGATATCTGAACTTCTATATCTTGACCAAATTTTAATCTGGTTCTATCAGTGACTATTTCTATCAGTTTTTGCTTTGTATATTTTTAAAGCTCTGTCAGTCATTCATATCTTTGATTATTGTTGTGTATTTCTGGTGAATTGATCTTTACCTTTATGAAGTGTCTATCATTTCTAGTAATATTCTTTATCTACTGTGTCTGATACACAGCTACTCTAGCCTTCTTATGCCATCTTTATACTGTCAACCTCTCTGTGTTTTCATATTTAATGTGGTTCTCATGTGCAAAACATAATTAAATGATACTTTTAAAAACTTAGCCTGATAGTCTCTGCCTTTTAGTGTTTAGTCTATTTGCATTTAATATAATTATTGATAGGGTTAAATTTTATCTACTATAATAGTATTTGCTTTCTGTTTGCTCCTTGCCCCTGAACTGTTTCACCTCTTTTGGGGCTAATTGGATATTCCTTAGAATTTCATTTTAGGGCGACATCTGTGGCTCAAGGAGTAGGGCACAGGCCCCATATACCAGAGGTGGTGGGTTCAAACCCAGCCCCGGTCAAAAAAAAAAAAAAACTGCAGCAAAACAATAAAAGAGGACAGCGCCTGTGGCTCAAAGGAGTAGGGCGCCAGCCCCATATGCCAGAGGTGGTGGGTTCAAACCCAGCCCTGGCCAAAAACTGCAGAAAAAAAAAAAAATTTCATTTTAATGTATCTAGTAGTGCATTAGTTAAAACTTATCATCAAATTATTTTGTTAGTGGTAATATAATTCATTGGACATTTTTTTCCCTTTCCTTTCAACATTTTTTGGTATTCTTACATCTTAAACATGTCCTTTTTAAAGAGCATATTTGACCAGGCCCAGTGTTTCATGCCCGTAATCATAGCACTTTAGGAAGCCAAAGTGGGACGGTTATTTGAGGCCAGGAATCAGAGGCTGCAATGAGCTATGATCATATCACTGTCCTTCAGCCTGGGCAATAGAGCATGATCCTGTCTCTAAAAATTAAAAACAAAAATTAAAGGAAAAAGAAAGTCAGTCTTGCAATTTATACTTTTAACTCCAAAACTCAGTTCATGTTCACGTAAAGATATATACATGTGGGTTTAGAGTGACCTTATCTTGTACCTTCTGTTTGTGCTACCTGCTGTGTAACTTCATCTTTCTTTTCTTAACTGCTTTTACCACCTTTACTATTATTTTGGTGGCTACCGTAGAGACCACACACATCTGTCACATGTCATAGTCCCGTGCAAGTAAGTGTCTTTATACCCTCCCCCGTCTCCCAAATAGTGTGGAGATCCTGGATAACTCCATCTATCCTCACTACCACCCACCCACCCTGAGCTAGCTTAAATGGTAGTAAAATTGTACTTGTTTCTCATTTTGCTATTTAATAAATAACTCTTAGCAAGGGGCAGTGACATGCAACTATGTAGTCCCAGTTACTAGGGAGATTGAGGTAGAAGGATCACTTGAAACCAATAGTTTAAGGCCAGCATAAAGAGACCCCATTTCTTAAATAATAAATAAATAGCTTGCACCATGTGACTATAAGCTCCATGAAAACAGCACATGTCTGTTCATATAATACCTATGTCAACATCTAGGCACAGTAAGTATTTTTTTAATGGGTTAATGAATAGATCCTATTTGTTTATTAGTAAAATTAACCATTTAAAAGTGAACAATGGCATTTAGTACACTCACAATATTACCTAAGTACAACCTCTATCTAGTCCACAAACATTTCATCACCCCAGAAGGAAACTCCATATCCATTAAGCAGTCATTCTCCATCCCTCCATTCCCTCCACTCCTAGCAACCACTAATCTGCCTGTACATTGTTTCTGCACATTTTTCTATTTTTTGTTATTTAATATGAAAGGGATCATGCAATGTGTTTTTGCTTCTGGTCTAGCTTCTTTCACTTAGCATAGTGTTTTCAAGTTTCATCTATGTTGCCACATGTATTAGCACATCACACATTTTTATGGCTGAATAATACTGCACTGTGTGAATGTACCAAATTTTTTTCAATCCCAGGGTGGGCACCTGAACTCTTAAGGCCACTGTGACCTCTGGGTCCTTCCATCTGGCCTTTAGACTGAATCCAAATTTGGCAGAACAAATCCTTTCATTTTTTTAATCCATTTTTACTTGTCTTCTATATTTTTATTTCATCTTAAAAGAACTTATTCAAAATACCAAAGAATAAAATAAGTTTTAATGAAATAATTCTTCCACATTGACCAGCACAATTATAACATTTAGCCATAAGGGCTAAATTAAGAACTGCTATCCTCATGATTTAGTCCTAACTTCCCCCACCTGACTGGTGCCACTACCACATGAGGCTGGTTGGTGAGAGTTTATGGCAGTTGAGTACACCAATCTGAGTACACCAGCTTTTGATAATAGTGCACTATGTTTCTGTTCGAAGTGGAATTTGTGAATAGTTGAATAGCTCAATAGTATTTTTTAATTTTGTCTGCCAAATAGCCCATGTCAAAGAAGACCAAGAGAAGGCTGAAGGAAAAAAACAGATGTTTTAATGAAGATTGAGAATTGCAATATGTGTATTATCTTCTTCCTGCTAAAGATAAGATAATTTGCTTGCTTTGTGATACTGCAATATCAAAATTAAAGAAATCCAATGCTTATCAGCATTATAACCCTGATATGGACAACAAGTATTTTAAATTAGAGAGAGAGGCATGAAAGATTGTATTGAAGAAATTAAAAGATGAAAAGCAAAAGCAGGTGGCACCTGTGGCTCAAAAGGGTAGGGCACAGGCGCCATATGTCAGAGGTGGCAGGTTCAAACCCAGCCCTGGCCAAAAAAAAAAAAGAAAAGAAAAGAAAGAAAAAGAAAAGCAAAAGCAAAAACAATTCTTTCAAGCAGAAATAAGACCTGGAAATAATGCCAGTAGCTTATAAAGTAGCTTATATACATAGGGGAGAAAAGGGAAGCCATTCAGTGATGTAGAAATTGGGAAATAATGCATTGTCAAAGTTGTAGGAAGCTTAAACACCAATAATGTTTTAAAGTTCAAGAACCATAAATGATCAGCAGCATGAATTAGACTTCACCTTAGCAGAACTTCATGAAACATTTCAAAAGTAAAATACTTATTATTTTGAAAAAAGCTATCTCCTTTCAAAACACTTCTGCAAAAGGAAATTACAGAAGAACATTTTCTGCAGTTAGGAAATGTCATTGATGAGCAGAATGATATATGCAAATCATTTGAAGAATACTCACCTTTTACAGATCTATTAATTGGAGAACACAATGAAAGGTTTATTGACTTTGAGAATCATGACATTATGCTAAAATTAGCATTTCAGCCTCTCCTAGTTGATATCAACCAGGCACCTAAAAAACTACAGATGGAATTGATTGAACTCTCAGTAGATGACATTTTAAAGTCATTCTTTGATGCTAAGAAAGATCCAGTTGAAATATGGAAAAATGCGTGGTTTGAGGGAGGAGCAAGATGGCAGCTGAGTAACAGCTTCCTTGCAACTGGGCACAGTGATACTGGGGAGAGAAGACTCCAGGCATCTCTCACTGGTGGGATCTCCCCAGAAACATCACTTTGGGGACATAGGGAGTCTGCAAGAGATTTCTGGACCCCATGAGGGGGACAAAAGTAGTGGAGAACTAGCATGTGGTTGCACATGTTTGTTCAGTCTAATCCTGCTGGCAACTGTAAATATAGCAGCAGTGAGATTGCAAACTGGAAAGGCCTTACCTGTGAGCTGTTTTGTTTTTATTTGGACTTGGGACTCAGTTGAACTACCTTGGGAGAACTCAGGTGAGAGTGTGGTGGACTTTAAGTGTTGTCTAGGGCCCCAGACTGCCACTGAGCCAGACAGAACTAATAGTTTTCGGCTGTGGGCCAGACAAGCCATTGTGGGAGAACTGCCCCGGCAAGCTCAGCCCTCAGGGTCACAGAGCAAGGACCGGTAGGGAGACCTTGGTGAGTAATCTAGTGACTGACCAGCCTAAAGGTGGGGACTGAGACGCCTTGCAGCCTTGGCCCTCAGGGGCATAGAGTGAGACCAGTTTTGGCAAACTGGGTAAGCGGGCAGCCACTTCAGGAGTGATCCCAGCAACAAGTGCATTCCTGGGAAAGCTTCTGCTTAGCCAAGGTTCACAGTTTAAAGTGCCTTTTAAGTGGGCTGAGGAGAGATTTAGGCTCTCCAACCTGCAGGGTTTGAGAAATCAGCAGAGGCCTCCAGTCTCCATCACGTATAGACCTATCAGCATTGTGATTAACATCTCATAACCTAGAAGATCAATGTTGCCCAGACAATATTCAGCAAGATACATATATACTGCTTTGTTTTTGGTTTTGGCATTTTAAAAAAATTTCAACATTTACCCTCTAGATTTTTTTTTCTTTGTTTTATTTCTTCATTTTTCTAGTTTAAATATAATTTCCCATTGTTACCCTCCTTAACAATTAGAACTCCATATTTGCTAGTGTTTCTACCCCTATCATTTGTTTTTTTCCTCAATTTTATCCTGTAAAGTTTTTTTTTTTTTTTTTTTTTTTGCTTGTTTTGGTTTGATTTACACCATTTTTGTCTTTCCTCTTTACTTGGTGGAGGTGGGGTACTGTGTCTGAACAGGCTGGCAAAGAGCTGTTGACTTCAAGGGAACCACCCAACCTGGCACCCCCAGAGGTTGGGAGTTTTTAAAGTTGGGTCAAAGTACCCTACTGTACACCTGTATTGCTCCTGTCTCTCTCTACCTGTGCCTCTCTTCTTTTTGTCAATATTCACTTTTACTCACACCCTCCCCTTTCTCTTTTTTCTTTTCTTTTCTTTTTTTTAAATTTTTCCCCCTACTTGCATCATTCTGATCCTGTACCATAGGGACTCATCAAAATCCTAGGCCAGAAGCATGGTAACTTAAAGAGCAAGAGGAAGTGAAAAGAAAATTAGGACAAGGAAACAGATAAAAGAAAACACTCATGAGGAAGAATCAGCAGAAAAATCCTGGAAACATGAAAAAACAGTCCAGAGAAAACTCCCCAAGAGACTGGGAGGTAGCTACTATAGAGGATTCCACCTATAAAGAAATGTTAGAAATGACAGAAAGGGAATTTACAATACAGATGATGAAAACAATGAAGGAAATGATGGAGACAATGAAGAAAACTGCTCATAAAATGGAAAATAACCAAAAGGAAATCCAAAAACAGAATTAAGTAAGAGATGAACAATATGAAGAATATAGAAAGGATATAGCAGAGCTGAAGGAACTGAAGTAGTCAATTAGGGAACTTAAAGATGCAATAGAAAGGATCAACAATAGATTAGACCATGGAGAAGAAAGAATCTCAGTGGGAGAGGACAAAGCTCTTGAAATAACTCAGATAGTTAAAGAGGTAGAAAAGAAGAGAGAGAAAGCAGAACATTCACTGACAGAATAATGGGACTTTATGAAGCATTGAAACATATGAGTTATAGGTATCCCAGAAGGGGAAGAAGAAAGCCCTATGGGAATGGAAGCCATACTAGAGAATATTATAAATGAAACTTTCCCAAATATCACCAAAGATTCTGACACACTCCTTTCAGAGGGATATCGGACCCCAGGTCACCTCAACTCTAACAGAGCTTCTCCAAAACACATTGTGATGAACCTATCCAAAATCAAGACAAAAGAAAAGATTCTTCAAGCTGCCAGGAGTAAGTGCTAGTTGACCTACAGGGGGAAATCCATCAGGGTGACTGCAGACTTCTCTAATGAAACTTTTCAAGCAAGAAAACAATGGCCATCTACCTTTACGCTACTTAAACAGAACAATTTCCAGCCCAGAATTCTATATCCTGCTAAGCTAAGCTTTAAAATTGACAGAGAAATCAAATCATTTACTGATATGCAAACATTAAGGCAACTCACCACAACAAGACCAGAGCTACAAGAAATACTTCAACCTGTTCTACACACTGACCATCACAATGGATCAACAGCAAAGTAAGAACTCCGAAATTAAAGGACAGAACCTAACTTCCACAATGATGCAAAGGATAAAACAAAAACTCTCACAAAATAAGATGACTAGAACACCACCACACTTATCAATTATCTCAATAAATGTTAATGGCTTGAATCCCCCACTGAAGAGGCATATTTTGGCTGATTGGATTAAAAAACAGAAATCATCCATTTGCTGTTGGAGGAAACATACCTAGCTTCAAAAGACAAATTAAAACTCTGAGTTAAGGGTTGGAAGACAATTTTTCAAACAAACGGAATTCAGAAGAAAAGAGGGGTTGCAATCTTATTTTCAGATACATGTGGATTTAAAGCAACTAAAGTAAAAAAAACCAAAGATAGTCACTTTATGTTGGTCAAGGGAAAAGTAGAATAAGAAGATGTTTCAATTCTAAATACCTATGCACCCAACTTAAATGCTCCCAGCTTCTTGAAACAGACATTAGTCTGTCTGAGTAAAATGATATCCTATAAAACCATCATAACAGGGGACTTTAACATTCCTCTTACAGATCTGGACAGATCCTCTAAACAGAAATTAAGCAAAGATATAAAGAACTTAAATGAGACCCTAACAGGGATCCTCAAACTTTTTAAACAGGGGGCCAGTTCACTGTCCCTCAGACCATTGGAGGGCCAGATTGCGGGCCCTGGGACAAGTTGGCTGCAAAGCAGGACAGGCAGTGGCAGCAAAAACACCCAGTAGGCTGGATAAATGTCCTAGGCAGGCCACATGTGGCCTGCAGGCCATAGTTTGAGGACCCCTGCAACAACTGTGCCTGATAAACTCATATAGAACACGCCATAACAGAGATAAAGAATATACATTCTTCTCATTGCCCCATGGAACATTCTCCAAAATTGATCATATCCTCGGACACAAAACAAATCTCAACAGAATCAAAAGAATTGAAATTTTACTTTGTATCTTCTCAGACCACAAGGCACTAAAGGTGGAACTCAACTCCAACAAAAACGTTCAACCCCACACAACAGCATAGAAATTAAACAACCTTCTGTTGAATGACAGTTGGGTGCAGGAAGAAATAAAAGAGGAAATCACTAAATTCCTTCAGCGTAACAACAATGAAGACACAAGCTACCAAAACCTGTGGGATACTGCAAAAGTAGTTCTGAGAGGAAAATTTATCACTTTAGACGCCTACATTAAAAAACAGAAACAGAGCGCATCAATAAATTCATAAGCCATCTTATGGAATTGGAAAAAGAACAATCTAAGCCTAAACCCAGCAGAAGAAAAGAAATATACAAAATTAAATCAGAAATCAATGAAATTGAAAACAAAAGAATCATTCAGAAAATTAATGAAACAAGGAGTTGGTTTAAAAGATAAATAAAATAGATAAATCTTTGGCCAGACTAACTAGAAATAGAAAAGTAAAATCTCTAGTAACCTCAATCAGAAATGATAAAGGAGAAATAACAACTGATGTCACAGAATTATAAGAGATCATGTCTGAATACTACCAGAAACTCTATGCCCAGAAATTTGACAATGTGAAGGAAATGGATCAATATTTGGAATCACACCCTCTCCCTAGACTTAGCCAGGAATAAATGGAGCTCCTGAACAGACCAATTTCAAGCACTGAGATCAAAGAAATAATAAAAAATGTTCCAACAAAAAAATGCCCTGGTCCAGATGGCTTCACACTAGAATTCTATCAAACCTTCAAGGAAGAGCTTACTCCTATACTGCAGAAATTATTCCAAAAAATTGAGGAGGAAGGAATCTTCCTGAACACATTCTACAAAGCAAACATCACCCTGATACCAAAACCAGGAAAAGACCCAGCTAAAAAGGAGAATGTCACACCTTTCACTAATGAATATAGATGCAAAAATTCTCAACAAAATCCTAACCAATAGATTACAGCTTATCATCGAAAAAGTCATACATCATAATCAAGTAGATTTCATCCCAGGGATGTAAGGCTGGTTTAACATGTGCAAGTTTATAAACATTATCCACAGTATTAACAAAAGCAAAAACAAAGACCATATGATCCTCTCAATAGATGCAGAAAAAGCATTTGATAAAATCCAGCATCCTTTTCTAATTAGCACACTGAAGATATAGTCATAAGTGGCACATTTCTTAAACTGATAAAAGCTATCTATTACAAACCCATAGCTAATATTTTAGTGAAAAGAGTAAAACAGGGAATGAGAAAAGCTTTTCCTCTGATAACTGGAACCAGACAAGGTTGTCCACTGTCACCATTACTATTCAACATAATGCTGGAAGTACTAGCCAATACAATAAGGCAAGACAAGGAAACAAAGGGCATCCACATAGGACCAGAGGAGGTCAAACTCCTCCTCTTTGCTGATGATATGATCTTGTACTTAGAGAACCCCAAGGACTCAACCACAAGACTCCTGGAAGTCATCAAAAAATACAGGAATGTCTCAGGATATAAAATCAATGTCCACAAGTCAGTAGCCCTTGTATACGCCAATGACAGTCAAGATGAGAGGCTACATAAGGACACAACTGCCTTGACCATATCCCCAAAGAAAATGAAATACCTAGGAATATACCTAACAGAAGAGGAGAAGGACTTCTATAAAGAAAGTTATGAAACTCTAAGAAAGGAAGTAGCAGAGGATATTAACAAATGGAAGAACATACCATGCTCAAGGCTGGGAAGAATCAACATTGTTAAAATGTCTATTCTTCCCAAAGCAATCTACCAATTCAATACCATCCCTATTAAAATGCCAACATCATACTTTCAAGACTTGGAAAAAAAGATTCTGCATTTTGTATGGAATGACAAAAAACCCATATAGCTAAGGCAGTTCTTAGTAGTAAAAACAAAGCCAGGGGCATCAGCATACCAGATTTTAGGCTGTTCTACAAAGCCATAGTGGTAAAGACAGCATGGTACTGCCACAAAAATAGAGACATAGACATTGGTATTAAATAGAAAACCAGGAAATGAAACTAACATCTTACAACCACCTCATCTTTGATAAACCAAACAAGAATGTATACTGGGGGATAGACTCCCTATTCAATAAATGGTGCTGGGAGAACTGGATATCCACATGTAAAAGACTGAAACCGGACTCACGCCTTTCTCCACTCACAAAAAATTGATTCAAGATGGATAAAGGACTTAAATTTAAGGCATGAAACAATAAAAATCCTCAAAGAAAGTATAGGGAAAACACTGGAAGATATCGGCCTAGGAAAAGACTTCATGAAGAAGATTGCGATGGCAATTGGAACAACAACAAAAATAAACAACTGGGACTTAATTAAACTGAAAAGCTTCTGTACAGCTAAGGAGACAACAACCAAAGCAAACAGACAACCTACACAACAGGAAAGGCTATTTGCATATTTTGAATCAGACAAAAGCTTGACAACTAGGATCTATAGAAAACTCAAATTAATCCACATGAAAAAAAGCCAACAATCCCATATATCAATTGGCAAAAGGCATAAATAGAACCTTCTCTAAAGAAGATAGACGAATGGCTAACAACCATATGAAAAAATGTTCATCATCCCTAATTATTAGAGAAATGCAAATCAAAACCACCCTGAGATACCATCTAACCCCAGCAAGAATGGCCCACATCACAAAATCTCAAAACTGTACATGCTGGCATGTATGTGGAAAGAAAGGAACACTTTTACATTGCTGGTAGGATTGCAAACTTACACCTTTCTGGAAGGAAGTATGGAGAACTTTCAAAGAACTCAAGCTAGATCTCCCATTTGATCCTGCAATCCCATTACTGGGCACCTACCCAGAAGGAAAAAAAATCCTTTTATCATAAGGACACTTACACTAGACTGTTTATTGCAGCTCAATTTGCAATTGCCAGAATGTGGAAACAGCCTAAATGCCCACCAATCCAGGAATGGATTAACAAGCTGTGGTATATGTACCCAATGGAATACTATTCAGCCATTAAAAAAATGGAGACTTTACAGCTTTTGTATTCACCTGGATGGAAGTGGAACACATTATTCTTAGTAAAGCATTGCAAGAATAAAGAAGCATGACTCCTATGTACTCAATTTTGATGTGGGGACAATTAATGACACGGTGGAGGTGGGGGAAGGGGAGAACAGAGAAAGAAAGGAGGGAGGGATAGGGGAAAGGAATAACAGAGAGAGGGAAGGGGTGAGGTCTTGGTGTGTGACACACCTTTTGGGGGCAAGACACAATTGTAAGAGGGACTTTAACAAATGCAATCAATGTAACCTGGTTTCTTGTACCCTCAATAAATCCCCAACAATAAAAAAAGAAAAGAAATATGGAAAAATGCATCAGAATACTCACACCTTCAGCAACATACTGGGAAAATGCTATCTTGCTTTTCAAGCACTTATTGCTTAATCCTGCGACCTAATCCAGATCAAGATGCTGTTAAGGTGACAAATGAGTGATACCCAGCTAGAGGATCAGCTAAAACTGCAGACCTCCATACTGCAACCAAATATTTACATTTCCAACAGAAAGCAGCCATGATGAAGTCATTAAAAAGTTAGTCAGCTTTAAAATTAACAAAATATTTTCATTTTTTGAAAACCATTAAGTATATAGTAGTTAGATTTTTACACAATAATTGTACATTTTAAAGTATATCTAATTGAAGTTTCTTGAATTTGCCCTTATTTGATTATAGTTCAATTAATGTGGACTTCCAATGAGAAAAGCTGCTGGATTTGGCCAGGCTGTAGGATGGCCTGGTCTTCCTTGCATCCCCCAGTGGGGGCACATTCCTCCCCATTATTGGTGGGGAAAAGCCCTTCTCAGCACCAGCTCCTGCTCTCCACTTTCAGGCCTGGTTCCAGCCACACCTCTTGATTCTCCTGGGCCTCCATCAGCTATCCTGGTACCTCCCTGGGCTTTCTCCTGTCACCACATGATGGTCTGGGCTTGTAGACAGTTTGTCCCTCACTGTTTCTATTCTCATATTTGTGAAGATAGCTTATCACTTAACCTTTTTTGTAAATGATGTTCATAGGTTTTTGGTTTCACTTTTTAGCTTCTGTTTTTTACAATGAGATTTCATAAGCCAGAAACTAGGCTGCTGCCATTTCTGGGTCTTCCTTCTAAAGATCTCCAAGAAGAAAGTCTCTCACTTCTCTTGAATATTAATTCCCCAAGCAAGGAATCTGTGTGAATGAATTAATGTAGTTTATTAGGGATCTAGCTCATTTTCCTTTAGTCACCATCTGAAAGAACCAGTGTTAGGGTAGAAGGCACAAATGTTAGACGTTAGAGCTGAAGGAGCCCCCAAACCAGGCCAAGTAGAGTTAATAGTAGAGATTTGTTAAGAGCATCTTCAAGCAGATGGGCTGCCACCAAGAAGGATGATAGCACAGAGTTAGGGTCAAGGGCCTCTTTTAAAGCACCTGGTGCGTGTATAGCGTGGGTGTGTAAGTCTTAGCTCAGTAACTTGGGGTGTGGTGCAAGAGATCAACAGATCATCAGCTAGAGGCCTTGTAAAAGGTCAGATGTTATCTACTGGAAATCTTCTATAACCTGAATGGAAAGTTTTAACAGAACCAGAAAAGCAAGAAGAGTTCTATTCTTCACTTAATGAATGTCCAGACCCATCAGAGCCAGAGAAAAACTAACAATGATAGAACAACTTCTTATGGTTCTTAAGGTTGATAAACCTGCAGCTTAGTTCACTGACTCCCCACTGCTCCCTCCTCCATGGCAAACAGCCCTCCAAGACCGATCTTTCAAACCACGCTGCTCTTCAGCTACACTCCTGACAGAGCCTGAACAGACTAAAAAATCCTGCCATCCCTCTAAAGAAGACAGGAGTTTCCATTTCTTTCAGAGTTTTTTTTTTTTTTTTAAAGAGGAAAATCAGTTATTTTTCTTCCCTCTTATTACCATTCAATTTGTGTCACCACAAATAACCTGGCAGATCAACCCTCTCGCATTAACATCTCTGGTTTTATCTGACACATCTTTGTAAGACAGGCACAAGGAAAAAGTTAATGTATGTTTAGACAGTTGGGAGTTAATTATTTTCTCTATTTCCCTCCCTGATCTGATTTTTAAAAGAGTTTTGCCTTTGTATATGAAAGTCCCATTTTTGTACCCAAAGACTGATTTTTCTTAAAGACAGTTTGATAATGATAGTCTTTAATGCCACTTTGTAACACTAATTAATAAAAATAGTGCCAAAGAAAGAGAAGGAATGTACTTGGGTCTAAGCTCAGTTTATAGACACATTGATTAAAGACATAAGACATGTAGGGGCAATTTAAAGAAACTTAAAATTATTTTTTTTCAAGAGTCATCTTTCAGTCAGTAGACATCCTACTTACAGACTGAAGCCAGAGGATCACTGTCCACTACTCAGTAAACAGAAGGGGAGAAATGGAAAGAAGATAGTAATCTAGTCTGCTTCTATATCCTGGTGTTTCTTCCTCGTGCAAATGCTAAACATCTTGAAATCCTTTAACAAGGTAGTGAATCTGGTCTTGAGTTGCGTATAAGAAAATGAAGTCAAAGAACATATGGGCAGAATATATGTATATTGCCCGTGGACTGTGTGTGCCCAGAAAGGGAGAAGCTACTGGTAGTGGTGTTTTGGGGGGGGGGGGTCAGGGGGTACCCCAGTGGGAATTTGTCTCAGTCCTAAAGGAAGACTTAAGTAATATATTCACAAATGATAAGCCAGATTGTTTAATAAAAAAATTCTTTAAGTGCATTAATCAGCATTTCCTACATAGCCCTTCCAAGAAATGCACTTTTATAAATGCAAAGGAGGAAATATGATCTCATGCCTGAACCATGGAAAGATGCTCGGTGGAAATGTAGGGAAGGAACAGGGACAGACGGGACCATACTTGACACTTGAGGAGTCTCAAAGCCCACAGCTGACACAGGCACTGTACAATATAGGTCCCTGGAGTTCTAACTTGGAATGATGAGAAAAGGCTTTGGAATTTTTTTTATTAGAGTTGAGGGGTGATGGCAGAAACTTCATGCAAATTTATGCAAAATCCCTACGTGATGGGAAGAGATTAAGTATGTTCTGGAGAAAGGACAGCTGTGAGTATGAGGGGGGAGAGGCGGGGTGGGTTGGAGTGGGGCGCGGTGTGGGGGTTGGTGGTATCTCTTCATCTGATTTCCTGGCTGCTCTGGCCACTAACTGAGTCATATTTCACTTCCCTCTGAAGCCTGCTTCTCAGAGCCACTAGTTCAGAACCGAATACCCAGTCCTTTTTTTTTTTTTTTTTGGTGCAGTTTTTGGCGGGACTGAGTATGAACCTGCCACCTCCGGTATATGGGCCGGTATCCTACTCCTTTGAGCCACAGATGCCACCCGAATACCCAGTCATTTTTAGATACCTTTGTACAGGGAATGAAGGCATCAATGGGAAATTGGAAATCACTAATTAAGAGGCCATCACTTGGAAGACTGATTTGAATCAGTTCACATGCTCATAGGGAAGTGAAATATTAAGGTTCACTGCAAGCTTTCCTGTCTAAGTCCAGTGCCTTTTAGCTCATGGCCAAAACACATACTTGTCATTTAAGAAAGTTATTATATATTGCTTTCTCCACTTCCAGAGAAGAATGCAAATGTCCTCTATGATGGCCAGGACGGGGGTAGGAGAGGGATGGGCAGGGGCTACCTGGACATACTGCCTGTTGCCCAGGATCCTAGAGTCCTGTTTGACACCCTTTGGCACATTTCATGAAGCATTGTTGAAGAATATCAACCTGGTGCCACCTCAAGGAACCACTGTTGTTTCTTCTCCATAGGTAGTTGTCCAGATTGGACTCTGGCTAAGATTGTCCCTTTTGAATTGCCCAATATTGTCCCCTTCATCCAATAGTCATTGGATCCAGACTGCCACCCAGAAAAGGGACAAGAGTTGACAGAGGGCAGTTCCTGGGATGGAGTGCTCCCCTGAGGCATCAAGAAGTGGTGTACCACCCTGGGTGGGGGCAGCCTCAGTTCTGGAGGAAAGCAGGGAGCACCTGCAGGGGCGGACCTTCCTCACATCCCAGCCCTCCCCAGAGGAAGCGGCTGTTGTTTATAATCTTGATATATTACGTTCATCTTTACCATCTTGAATCTTTTATTTGTTTATTATCCTAAACAGGAACATGAATTAGTTGCCCAATGGAAGTTAACACCTCGTGGGAAGATTGTTTCTTTCATAAGCTATTTCACTTGGGATGAATATGTCAACATAAGCAGACAGTAATTCACTACATAAAACAACATGAACCACTCTGACGTGGTGGGGATAGTGGTGCACTATGCAGAATCAGCATTATGTGCTTTCCCACAGCCAGTGCTTGTGTGCTTGGCATCATTCCTGGAATGACTGGTGTGTGCCATGAGGAAGGGGCATGCTTCTCTTGCCCTAACTCCCATCCTATTTGTATTCTCCTTTGGACTTGAAAGGTATGCAATGGACACTAGGACTTGAAATTGCACTTCTTATATGAAAGTGATGTCCACCCTTGAATACTTCATCCATCAACTTACATGTACATGTTTTGATCTTATTGTATGTACTTTGAGGGTAGGGTCATGAACTCCCATTTCAAGCCACTATTGCATTTATGAAGGAATACTGTTGACTATACATGTAATTTGCTGGGGCTGTTACAACAAAGTGCCACAGATTGGGCATCTGAGACAACAGACATTTATTCTCTTATAGTTCTGAGGCTGGAAGTCTGAGCTTGAGGTGTTGAAAGTTGCTTTCTCTCAAGGCCTCTCCTTGGTGTATTGACAGATGTCTTCTCCCTGTGGCCACACATGGTCTTCCCTCTATATGTGTCTGTGTCCTTGGAAAGACACCAATCATATTGGATTGGAGGCCACCACCTGTATGACCATTTTAACTTGATTACCTTTTTAAATGCTCTATTTCCAAACACAGTCACATTCTGAGATTCTGGGGGCTAATGCTTTCCAAAATATCTAAAAATGACTGGGTATTTGGTTCTGAACCATTGGCTCTGAGAAGAAGGCGTCAGAGGGAAGTGAAATGTGACTGAGTTAGTGGTCAGAGCAGCCAGGAAATCAGATGAAGAGATACCACCAACCCCCTCCCCCCTATACTCTACGTATGAAATTTGGGGGGAACACAATTGCCTATCACAGTTTCTATTCTGTTAGGACTCACACTACAAGAATTGCTTGTAGACCTGTGTTCAGAATTATTTTTTCCTTAAAATGCTGTTACTGGTTCCCTCATGGATAGTTTTTAATTCTGTAACTTTCTTTAGATAGAGGTTATGGCCACAGCCATTGTGCCTAGAGCCACCTTTCCAGCCCATCTTTAGAATAAGACTGTGCCTCTTGAACTTGAACACGCATTAGTGTCACCCAGAGGGCTTGTTAAAACACAGATCTTTGGGCTCTGCCCATCCCAGTTTCAGGCTTAGCAGGTCTGGGGTGAGGCCTGAGAATTTGCATTTCTGACAAGCTCCCTGGGGATGAAGATGCTGCTGGCCCAGGGACCAGACTTCCAAAATTACTGACACAGCTCAACCCTTTCTCTCCAGAGGCTTTCCACTGGGGGGCGCCATGGCAATGCCTCTGGACTGATCTATCACCAGCTCCTACTTTGTCAAGTCGTCCAGTATTAACTCACTCTTTTTATTATTGTTGTTTTATTTGGGATTTTTTGTGTGCGTGGTTTTTTTTCTTTTAACTCACTCTTGATCACGTACTTGGGTATCTGTGGGTCAGGGATCCTCTCCGCCTTCCACTGATATCTTTGTCTTTGTGAGAAGACTCCCACCTTAAATCGTTAATGACCCAAACTTGGCTGTGGCATTCAGACTTCAAACGCCATAAAATTTTAAATGAAATAAACTGGTAATGAATAAAGCATTAGTAAACTATAAATCTTTATTTAATAAGGAACCTTTTGTATAGAAGTGATAGGCACATGCAAAATAAAGCCTAGGAATATGAAAGGGTCTTATTTTTGCTTTCTTGTTCTCACATTTTGTCTGTCAGAGTCAGTAGAGGATTCATTTACTTGTGAAATTAATTTCCTAGCCATCTGTCATCTTCCATCTTCATTCCTTATTTTTTGCACAGTGCAATGTGAGTTATTTCCATTTAAAACTAAAATATGCTTGCAATTGACACCAAGATAAGCATAAGGTTTTATATGACTCAGCTAGGTTAATCAAAGAGAAGGGCTGCTATTTTGGGAGAAGTGAAGATAATTAAATATGTAATTATTTATATTAGAGAAAACTAATATAATTAAATTGGAATTTTGAGTGGTATGAATCAGGATGATGATTAAAAGTGAGAATCACAAATACATATAATATTTTAATTCTACTGGTAACCATAGGATTGTAGTCTTCAAAAAGTTTGTGGTGGGCTTGATTATTTGTACACCCCATGTGTTTTTTTTTTTTTCTTTGAAACAGAGTCTTGGTAGAGTGCTATGGCATCATAGCTCACAGCAACCTCAAACTCTTGGGCTCAAAGTGATTCTCTTGCCTCAGCCTCCCTGGTAGCTGGGGCCACAGGCATGCCATAGCACCCAGCTATTTTTTAGAGATAGGGGTCTCACTCTTGCTCAAGTTGATCTCGAACTCCTGAGCTCAGGCAATCCACTTGCCTCAGCCACCCAGAGTGGTAGGATTATAGGCATGAGCCACCATGCTGGGCCTCACCCAATGAATTTTTAACCAAGAATTTTAATTGTTAAGTGCAAGCTTTATAATTAATTATTTTTAATGATTTCTAGAAGTTTATAAGAGATATGGAGGAAATAAGGATCAAGAATTTGACTTCAGGTTTGGTGCCCCGTAGCACAGTGCTTATGTGAGGGGAGGCTGAGGCAAGAGAATCACTTAAGCCCAAGAGTTTGAGGTTGTTGTGAGCTGTGATGCCATGGTAGCCTACCAAGGGTGACACAGTGAGACTCTGTCTCAAAAAAGAAAAAAAAGAATTCAACTTCAGGGCCCAGCATGGTGGCTCAAGCCTGTAATCCCAGCACTGGGAGGCTGAGACAGAGACCAGCCTGAGCAAGAGCAAGAACCCGTCTCTAAAAATAGCCAGGCATTGTGGTGGATGCCTGTAGTCCCAGCTACTTGAGAGGCTAAGACAAGAGAATCACTTAAGCCCAAGAGTTGAAAGTTGCTGTGAACTGTGACGCCACAGTACTCTATAGAGGGTGACATATTGAGACTGTCTCAGGAAAAAAATAGTCAAAGAATGATTTGTCAACAGCAAGATGAGGACAAATAAATCTTGTGGCAAGAGATAAGAAAAATAATGAGCAAGCTCACTCTTAAGGGTGATTCTTAGCAGAACCAAATGATAACTCGCAGAGAGCAGGGGTGGGAGTCGGACAACAGTTCCTGTCCCATGGCCCCAGGGTATATACCCCCTCAGATTTGTGCTCTTTTGCGATCTTTAATTGCTACGGGCAGAGAGGAATTGAAGGATAAGACAGTAAAATCTGTGGAAACAGGTAACTGGAGCTCCTCAATGATAGGTTATATAAGTGGAAAATTTCCTGCTCTTTCAAATGGAATCCTAATTTTAAATTTCCTGTCTGGGATATGTGTGTGTTATTCAGTCTCCATTGCAAGGGAAAACCTGCACTCACATGGTGATTTAGTCTGCTCGAGCTCCTGTAACACAATACAGCTGTCTAGAAAAACTCATTTCGGGATAAGGTTGATAAGGAGAAAACTGATATTGAGGAGCTGCTGACTGTGTACAGTTTGCACGTGTTCCCCAAGTATATGTGGGTTTCTCCTGGCACTCTGGTTTTCTCCCCATCCCAAAACTGTGACCATTACGTGAGCTGGCATGTCTACATGGTCCCTGTGTGAGTGAGTGTGTGTGTGTCAGGGCACCCTGACCTTCTGGGATAAGGCTCTGGACACCCAAAACCCTCAACTAGAATAATTGGTTGAAAAATGAGTGAATGAATTAATTAATACAAATTATTGTCAAATAAAAGTTCATCAAGTCTACCATAATCGAAGAGATGCATGACAGTAAACAATGCAATAGGAAAGCACTCAGCCAGCTGTCACATTAGTAATTGCTGATTTTGAACTGCCTGGTAGCAGGAGGTGCTCCTGGGAATTTTTGCTTTGTGAACATTTATTCCCTGATTTAACCCACCACTGCTGCAATCACTGTCTCTCACTGATTCACCAAAAATCGGGCAAATAATTCTCTTAGCCTATAGGGAAAATGGTTTTGTTATGTGTCATCTTGCTTAAGTCATGCTTGCCAATAAATTATTGACAAAGTTAAGAGAAGTCTTATTGTACTACAAACTGGGGGGTTTACGTAGCAAAAATTTGTTTTTTCACCATTCTGGAGGCTGGAGATCAAACTGTCAACAGGCTCAACCACTATATAGCACAGTGGTTACAGTGCCAGCCACATACATCGAGGGTGGTGGGTTTGAACCTGGCCTGGGCCAACTAAACAATTGCAACAAAAAAATAGCCAGGCATTGTGGCAGGTGCCTGTAGCCCCAGATACTTGGGAGGCTGAGGCAAGAGGATCTCTTGAGCCCAAGAGTTTGAGGTTGCTGTGAGCTGTGACACCATAGCACTCTACTAAGGGCAACATAATGAGACTCTGTCTCAAAAAAAAAAAAAAGTCAACAGATCAAAGCATCTCTTTTTAGCTTTGCAGATGGCCATCTCCCTGTGTCTTTGTCCTAATCTCCTCTCATAAGGACACCAGTCATATTGAATTAAAGCCCATAGGGCCTTATATTACCCTAATCACCTCTTTAAAGATTCTCTTTCCAAATACAGTCACATTCTGAGGTTTTGGCAGTTGGGACTTCAAGACACAAAACTTAGTGGTCCACAGGACAGAGCATTATGGCAGCCCCCACAAACTAAAACACACAACTTCCAGCCAGGAGTAACTTGGAGAAGTCTTTGTCAGAATGTGAGTCCATGGCTGGGTATCACGTTGAGCACCTCTGGCTAGTTAGAATAATGTGAGTTCAAGAGCAGGTATTCTACTTCCAATGAGCAAGACATTGACAAATTTAAAATATTTAGCAACAGCTCAATTACAAATGTTGATGAGGTACTAATGCCTTTCATTTAAAAATGGTAGATGTGTTTCCTACAATACAAAAATAGCTCATATGTAGCAAGCCTTCAGAAATGCAATGGTGACGGTATTGTGTTGACTGTCACCCACACACAGAACCAATATTATATAACTGGCCATGAACCTGTCCAGCCCCTTTACCTGCCTCATGCTTCTGGACTAAGTATTCTAAAGAGAGCAGGTGAGGATAGGGCCATGGGAAAATGAGCCCTTTCAATTAAATTTAAATGAGTATTTAAATTTAATAAGCATTAAATAAGCATGCTAAATCACAGGAACACTTGGTGCTTCTTCTTGAAAATGGAGAGTTGCACACTTTCCATGGAAGCAGGAAAACAGTGGGCAGAGGGAAGACAGCCAGAGTTCACAGAGTGTCCCTCAGAAAGGCAATTCCCAGTGCAGGGCTACCAGAGATACAGTAATGTCATTACACATTACATTTGTTGCAGTAATTTTCAAAGTGTATCCATGGAGCCGCAGCATCATCACCACCTGGAAACTACTTGTTAGACATGCAGATTCTTGGGCTCCACCCCACATCTACAGAGTAAAGACCTCTGGGCTTGTTTGAATAGGCCTTCTATGCAGGTATAGCAAATAAAAATATGGGACATACAATTAAATTTGAATTTTTAGATAAATTATATCATATTTTTAGTATAAGCATGTCTCAATTATTGAATGGGGCATGTTTAATACTAAAAAAATGATTTGTTAGGAAAAGACCTGGGCCTTTGCAGCCCCACCAACACTTGATTACATACTCTGACCTTCAGCCCATAAGAGCATAATGTGTGTTACTCTGAGCCACCAGGTTGTGTTAATTGTTATAGCAACAGAAGAAAATGAGAAAGTTTCCCAATCTCCAGTTGAAGAAGGACAAAAGGTCACACATTACAGGTCAGCACAGAGAGCTATGTAAGACACATAGACTTAAAAAATCCACACTGGACATCTCAGTAAAATTTAAGAACATCAGAAATAAACAAGCAAAAAAAAAAAAAAAAAAAAGACACTTTCAAGACCTTCAACAGAAAATTAATCACCTAAATAGGAAGAGAAAGTAGGCTTCCCTCTTCTCCTGCCATGAAAGTAAACAATAGTTGAAGGAAGACAGCCAGTTGAGACTGTCAAAAAAGTTAAAGAAACTTATTTTGTGAAGGAAACTAGAATTTTATACATTAAGTTATATTAACTTATAATCTAAGTTAAATATTTAGAAAGTTCCCTTTCTAAGACCATTTATATAGAAAATTTCCCAGGAAAAACAGCATTATGGGTTATGGAATTGAGCATGAAGAAGTTACTAATAATCACTGTGACTTACTATCCAATGTAGAAAGCAGAAATATGGCAGTTTGATAGAGACATCAAACCATAGACAAAGCTGAGTGAGTTTTCAAGTATCAAAATTCATACTCCATACATACTTGCTCTTTACAAGCACTACATAAATATCTTTGTCAATGTTGCCTGTATTAGGATTTTAGAATTTTTATGTTTTCTTGTAGAATTGACATTCTATCATTATGTGATGCCTACCTCTTCCCCTGAAAATATTCCTCATTCTGCAGACGATTTATGAAGTAAATATTCATTTGAAATTTTAAAAGATAAAAAATGATTTGTCGTTTCACTGAAATCCATGTTTAACTGAGCTTCTGTATTTTGTGAGGCAGCTCTATTCATTCTGATTCATGCCAAAGTTTGGGAGGTGCTGACATTCTCACGTATGGCAGTGGGAAGTGAAGCTAACAGAACAAGGAATGGAGTTTTAAAGCTATTATTTAAAGATGTAAAGATATGCAATAAAAGAATCAAGATGACCTGAGGGTTTATAGAATAGTAACAAAGAGTAAATTGTAAGACTTTAAAGAGTAATAGAGTTAACCGCGAAAACAGCATTAATATAAGGGTTCCTGGTGTTGAGAAGAAAACGTTTCTTCTACCATCTTAGACAGGTTAATAAGAGAAAAACAAACCGAAGTTTATTAACACATGCTTCACATTACACATGGGAGCACTCAGACAAAAGTAATACAAAGGGGCAGTTAGAACTTGGTCTCTATTTTTTTTTTTTTTTTTTTTGAGTTTTTGGCCAGGGCTGGGTTTGAACCTGCCACCTCCAGCATATGGGGCTGGCGCCCTACTCCTTTGAGCCCACAGGAGCCACCCAGAACTTGATCTTATTGAGACTGAAGCAACAACAATCATTTAAACCCAAGAGTTTGAGGTTGTTGTGAACAACCTCAGGGGTGGGTGCTGCAAATTAATTGACAGTATGCAGATTGATAGGGGAGAAGTTTACTTCAACTGTAGTTAGCAGAATTCTGAAGGATGTGGCTACTAGCTAAGGGTTTAGATATCAGCATGATGAAAGGAGAGGGGTTAGGGCTGATGGCAGAGTGGGCAGGTTCCCACAGAGATTGTTCATGCAAGTTCTCACATTGATGCTAATGGTCAGTCTCCTACCTGACTGGAATCTCCCCCCAAGGGGGGTTTATGACATCTTCATTCTCACAAAGTTATGCCTTTAATCAGACAAGAGAAACTCAGGCTCCCAGCTGTAACTTCAGAGTCTCCAGTCTAAAGTAATCTTTGTTCTGCCCCGTAGCTTGTGGATCCCTTCACTGGGAAGCTGTATTCCAGGTGCAGATGAGCAGGGCAAAGGAGGTTTTCACTATAACTATTCTCTCCACACAATTTGATTCCCTTTCATGCCCATGAATTACATTGATAAAGGAGAAAATGAGAGACAATCCCCTACCTAAACTTGAGTTAGTGAGTTGTGGTCCTGGCAGAGGGTGGCAGGACCTGTAGGGGGACTGGCCAGGGAAGACACGAGATGGACGCAGGACACACCAGTTAAGGCAGGTGTAGCCAAAGTGTCTCATCCTGCCATCCTTACTTCCATGGACACCTGGAAGGAAGTTTTAGGTGGCTAATGAGGTAATAAATTAGGTACTAATGAGTAATTATGGTTATTTTTGAAATCTTACTATTTAATTACTAGTGAATTAATGAGTTATTAGAGGAGTTTTAAGATATTAATGAGATGCTTTCTAATTCTACTTCCTGTGGTCCTTTGGCCAAGTTTCTAAAAATAATAAATTGGGAATTAACTTCCAAATATTATTATGCTTTAAAGTTGTATTAGTCAAACCTCAGAATTACTGCAAAGAAGATACATCATGAAAACAAGTAGAATATGTACCATTCACCCATCCATTCAGCAGACGTTCTGTTCCGGGCTCAGGGGCTCTGCTGTGAGTGCCCACTAGGGCCCCTTGATTCCCTTTCATACTCATGAATTACATTGATAAAAGAGAAAATGAGGGAAAATCCCCTGCCCAACTTGACCCAGTGAGTGGGTCACATACCATAACCCCTGCCCCAGGTATGGAAGTCACTGTCTCACCCACTCCTAAGGAAAGCTGCCTGATTATGTTAGAGATCTCCAGAGAAACAGAACCAATAATATGTTCCATCCATTTATCTATGTTCATTTCTAATGAGAGAGGTTTATTTTGAGACATTGTTCATGTGATTGGAGGGCTGGCAAGTCTGACGTCTGCAGGGCAGGCCAGCAGGCTGGAGACCCAGGGAAGCATGAGTTCAAATGATGCTTGAGTCCAAATGTGGTCTGCTGGCTGAGCTTCTTCCTCCTCAGAGAGGTCAGTCTTTTTCCAAGGCCTTCAACCAATTGTATAAGGCTTGCAAGGGAGAAAAAAATGTTTTTCCTCTACCTATCTTAGGTTCATTGGCTGGGCCTTACAAATTAAACTGACAAAAGACAGATTAATAAGAGAAAAACAGAAGTTTATTAGTGCATGCTTCACATTACACATGGGAGCTCTCAGACATAAGTAACTCAAAGGGGCAGTTAGAACTTGGGCTAATTGAGACTGAGGCAAGAAGGATCACTTGAGTTTGATGTTGCTATGAACTATGATACCATGGCACTCTAGCCTAGGGCAACAAATGAGTTTCTGTCTCAAAAAAAAAAAAAAAAAAAAGAACTTGGACTTATATAATATCTTAACAAAGAGTGCTAAATTGGAAGAGAAGTGATGAAACAAAGGAAAAGGAGTTCAAGCCTTTAGGGGTAGCAAACAGAAAAGGTAAATGTGTGAGAAAAACACAAGGAAGAAAAGACTTCATTGGAGTAGACTCTTGCTCAGTGCTATCTCATGTTCAGTGATCAGGTTATTGTCCTCTTCTTGATGTGGGAAGGTAGGAGACACCTTCACAAAGGGAGATTTATGTTAGAAAGAAGAAAGTGGGATGGCAGAGAGCTCATCCTGTGTCTGCATTTCCTCAATAGCCTTTGGCCCAGAATAATCCTTAAGCCACAGTGGTGTGCTTGAGGGTGACACGTTCTGAGCCCTTTCAGGCCCTCTTGCATGATGGAGGGCCATCTGCCTTACTCAAAGTTCAGTGATTTAAATGTTAATCTCATCTAAAGCATACCTTCACAAAAAACATCTAGAGTAATGTTTTACCAGATATCTGGGTACTGTGGCCCAGCCAACTTGACGAAATTAACCATCACACTGACCAAGTTAAAATAATGACCATTCCAGGAAGGAGGATGACTGGTCCCAGCCTGAAGGAGAAAAGTCCAGGCAGAGGTCTGTGTGTCCCTCAGTAGCAGGCAAAGAAGCTCCAGGGAAGCCTGGAAAATTAGGCCAGAGCCACATAGTATAGGGCCCTGAGGCTGTGGGGAAATTCTAGTGTATTCTAAGAGCTGTGGGAATGAAATTATTGAAGGAGAAAAAGTATGCATGGTGTTAGGTGCCAGGGGCTTTTTCCATAAAGATCTTCTAGCTCCATATGCCGGGTGTGAAATGGGGTTTCCTGAGGGAAACTATTTGCCTTACTGAGCAGTGATGACAGATTCCAGCAGCATCAAGGGAGAATAATATTAAGTGTATAACAGCCCTTTCCTTACACCTCTACTGTAACTGTCACTGATCCTTGACTACTACTTTTAAACACTTTCATACTATGCATATTTTTATATTATATTTTAAATAGAATTGGAAGGTATTACAGGTCCCCATCGGTACTGAGGTGGTAAGACAAAGTTTCATCTAGAACACAAACGAAGCTCTGTGTGTGGTGTGTGTCTGGGAAGCCCATTTCTCTTTTACACATACTATGACAATTATGACAAAATGAACCTTTACCATGTTTTCTTGGGATGTCTCCTAGAGCCCTTATTGACTTCTAAGTAGCCACCACGAAGCATTTCAAAGCAAAATAGGGATAATTAGCTCTTGGCTATCACAAAAAGGCACATGGCTCAGGAATGGGAGGCCAGAGGAGAAACATTTATCAGTAGTCCCCTCCAAGGACTGTAAAGTGAACATTTAGGATTATTGGAGCAGAGACATTCATTCATTCATCCTTGAGACAAAGGATCCCCAGGAAGGGGACTAAGCGTGAGGACGTGTGCTGTGCATGCTGTGCAGCCCTGCGGGGAGGAGTTCTCAGATGGGGCCTCCTTTCCTTATCTATAATCCTGAAGGTTTTCAAGAGGTTTCTAATCCTAGTTCCTATTAACCATGCGTCTGAAGCCAGCTTGATTAGCAAGCGTATACTTGAGAAAACAAAAGCAAATGTTAAGTAGATGAGGGCTATGGGCATGGCCTCAGCCCAGCAGGGTTTAGGGCCACCCCATGTGGAAGCAGGAGGTGGCTGCTGTGCCCAGCTGGTCAGCACAGTGTGGAAAGGACCAGATGCCAAGAAAGACCTGTGTTCCTGGAAATGTCTGGCTTCATTCTCCTCTTTGTTCTCTGGATACAGAGATGGCTGTTCAACTTTAGCAAAGACACCCAAACTCAAAAATCCCAAAAGAGTTCTTCTTGAGCTGGCTCTTTACAAGGAGAAGGTCATGTTCAACTCCAGTGCCAAGATTGTGAAGCCCAATATTGAGAAGCCAGACAAGTTCAAGTTGGGCATTTTCCTGGCCCTGCTGGAGCTGGAAATGAACTCAGTCAGACCTCAAGGCTCAGCTCTGGGAACTGAACATAAGGGCAGTCAAGGAAATTAAAGTTGATGGTGGTCAGAAAGCTATCATAATCTTTGTTCCTGTTCTTCAACTGAAATCTTTCCAGAAAATTCAAGTCCTACTAGTACTTGATTTGGAGAAAAAGTTCAGCGAGACGCCTGCTTTCTTTATTGCTCAGAGGAAAATTCTGCCTAAGCCAACCCAAAAAAGCCACACAAAAAATAAGTTAAAGTGTCCCAGGAGCCGTACTCTGACAGCTGTGCACAAGGTCATCCTTGAGGACTTGGTCTTCCCAAGTGAAATTGTGGGCAAGAGAATCTGAATGAAGCTGGATCTCAGCCTAATCATAAAGGTGCATTTGCACCAAGAACAACAGAATAATGTGGAACACAGGTTGAAACTTTCTGGTGTCTATAAGAAGCTCATAGGCAAACTCTCAGAGTTTGGAAATTTTTGTAAACAAAAATGACTAAATAAAGTATATTCACAGTAAAAAGTAAAATAACCCAAACAAAGCCGTGTGCCTGATGGTTTTGAAGGATTTCCACCTTTCTCACCTGCATTGTCCTCCTGGCTGTGACTAAGGCCCCTTACCCACAGAAGCCAGCTCCACCACGTGTCCTGGCTGCAAGTCTGCCAGATAAATTAGGAAGACCACATCAAGATCCATGTCTTGCCTTCTCTGGGGGCTGTGGCCAGTTTTCTGTGTCCTCCAAAGGGGTGTACTGAGAAAAAGACAACCCGGTCACAAAGGGTCTAAAATCAGGCCAGATCACACCTGTGGACTTCCAGCTTTCTACAAAAGCCTGGGGATCCTTTCTCAGGACTGTCCTTAAGAGTCAGAGGTTTTTTGTTTGTTTGTTTTTGTTTTTCTTTTTTGAAAAGAATTTTTTTTCTTTTTTGAGTAAGAATTTTCTAGTGGAAGCTAATTGTGTAGGAGAAAAGTTGAGACACAGGTCAGAATTTTCTTTTTCTCAGGACATATTAAAAAAGATAATTGAACTAAAAAATGACAGAGAAATGAGCCCACATCCTTTGCCTAAAGGTCACCTCATTGACCTAAGGGAAATAAACGTTTTCATTCTCTTAGATATTTTGTTAAAGTGAAAATTACTTTTATGTTGTTTAAAGATTTTGCATTGTTAGCGTGAAGACAACTTTGATATTGTTTTCTGCAAGAGAAAGTTGAAATTTTCTAGGTTTGTTTCCCCGCATTCCCCTTATAAAAGTTGTTAGAATTGTAAATGGGCAGAACATAATTGAGAGGCTACCCACACTGTTCTCCAGAATTGCTGGCCTTCGGAACATAATGCTTGTTGAGACCTAACTGCACCTCTGCATGTTGGGCCAGATAGTGACAGGAGGCTTGACTCTCTTGGTGCAGTAACAGGGGCACAGCAAAAACTGCACCAGCCAATTAAACAAGAGGGAAGACTGTATGGAAGGCTACTGCCTTCGGAGGAGACGCAGAGCTCAGTCTGCACTCTACTAGCTGAGACAAAGGCAGAGGGTTTTTCGAAGCCTGCAGGGAGGAGCTGGGCCATCCGCTGTGTTTACTAATTGACTTTACGCAAAGGAAATTAAACTCCTCACATCTTCAAGACCAGAGGTTGTTTGACAACTTGGAGGTTAAGCTTCTGCCCTCTTACAGTCAATGGGACACAGAGGTGCCATCTGTTGACATAATTACATCTTAAAGAAAGGGTTTTTAGCCCCTTGAGAATTATATTCCTGGGCTATGAATCTGGCAAGAGGCTTTGTTTGTTTGTTTAGAGATTGGGTTTCATTCCGTCACCCAGGCTGGAGTGCAATAGTGAGATCATAGCTCACTATAGCCTTGAACTTCTGGGCTCAAGTGATCCTCCTGCCTCATCCTCGCAGAGTGCTACACTTACAGGCACATGCCACAATGGCCACTTAAAAAAAAATTATCTTTTTTTGTATAAACAGGCTCTCACTGTGTTGCTCCAGTTGGTCTGGAGCTCCTGGCCTCAATTGGCCTCCCACATTGGCTTCCCAGAGTGCTGGAACTATAGACATGAGCCACCGTAGCCAGCCACAAGAGGTTTTTTAAAAAGGTTGATACCGCTTCCCAATCCCAGAGGATGCTCCCCTTCTAGTGAGCTCCCAGCCTTCCTTGGCCAACAGCCTCCATCGGAGCCTACCTGAGCCCCTCTTTTCCCATTGGTGAAGCTTCCCTACTCTTTGCTTGCCTTTGAGGCGCTACCAAACACAAATAGTGGGTGACTCCCTCGCTGTAGCAAGTTCTGAATAAACAGACTACTTCTCATACAGGTGGTCTGCCTTTATTTCTGGATGTGTTAGAAGCTGGGGGGTGAGCACATGGGGAGCCTCTGAGGTGAAACAGCCTCTTCCCCTCTAGCTGAGTGTCTTAAAGCACTAGGCGAGGAGAGATCCCTCTGTCCACGGTATGGCAGAATGTGGTTCTGGGAAGGACTACAAGAAATGATGCTTTGGGCTGTGAAGCTTGCCACATTTGACCTAAACTTCACATAGTGAAGAATATAGAATTGATTCTGTATAATGAGAAGAGTGTGCCAAATGGCCATGCTTGTTTGCAGAAACTGGCTGAGTTTATGGCCTAGGCCAGTCAAGATGCCCTGAAATGTCCTCCCTGGTCCTGGACACAGGTGTGGACTTGGAAGGGCTCTGCTGGAGCTGTCTGCACCTGCTGCAGCAGGATGGGAGCCCAAGAGCTACCAGATGACCCTAGGCCACTCAAGAGTGCCCGGCCTGCAGGAGAAGACCCCCTGCTGGCCAGATATCCGCCTCTTTGGGGGTTTAAACAAAATTCAACATCAGCCTTAATATTAAGAGCAACTTCTACAACTGTGATGCCCCCGTGAGGACAGAGCCTGGGTTCTGGCACTGGGTAGTGTAGACAGAGTCTGAGTGAAGCTTGCCACTTCTATTATGCACCCAGAACACATGCAGACACCTCAGTCCTGTGCTTTGCTACTATCCTGCCTCTCTGAGTCTCGGTTTCCCCAAACTGGAAGTTGTACTTGAGCACAGTGTGATTCACTGACCCCTGAGGAAGGGCTGTCCATCTGCACATTGTGACTGCAGGTACACAGAGCCATGGGCAGGGGGTGGGGCTCCTCAGAGTGGCAGAAGGTCATAAGATCCTGGCATCAGGGAGGCTAAAAGGGACAAGGTGGGGAAGGACAAGCCTGTCATGCAAAGGGCTTGGCAGCACCCCCAGAGCCTAGTGACACCTATATACAAAATGAGGCTTCTGGCCAGGGCAAGGTGGCTCACACCTATAATCCCAGCACTCTGGGAGGTTGAGATGGGAGAATCGCCTGAGCTCAGGATTTTGAGAACAACCTGAGCAAGAGCCAAACTCTGTCATTACTAAAAATAGAAAAATTAGCTGGGCCTAGTAGCAGGCACCTGTAGTCCCAGCTACTTGGGAGGCTGAGGCAGGAGGATCACTTGAACCCCGGAGTCTGAGGTTGCTGTGAGCTAGGCTGACACCATAGTACTCTAGCCTGGGCAGCAGAATAAGATTCTGTCTCAAAAAAAAAAAAAGAGGTTTCTGGGGAAGTGCTTTGAGCAGAGAGGCCACAGCAGGCAGAATGGAAGTACCAGGAGAACAGTCATGGAGAGAGGGACCCTGCCCCATGATGCCAGGAACTTCTGTGGGAAGAGGTTGCAGAGAAGCTCCTGGTCAAGGCAGAAACCTGTTTTAGGGCTTCTGCTGAGCAAGTCAGACCTTCCTGACCAGTTGCCCACCATCTGGATTTGTATCTGCCCTGGATCCCACCAGTCATCACAAAATACCACATACCTTGGGCCTTAAACAACAGAAATTTATTTTCTCACAATTCTGGGGGCTGAAAGTCCAAGATCAAGGTGTCATCAGGGTTGCTTTCTCCTGAGGCCTCTCCTTGGCATATAGACAGCTGTCTTCTCCCTGTGTCCTCACGTGGTCGTCTGTCCGTCTATGTACTAATCTTTCCTTATAGGGATATTAGTCATGTTGGATTAGGACCCACTCAAATGCCTTCATTTTAACTTGTTGCCTTTGGAAGGACAGCCCTTCCTCCAAATATGGTCACATTCTGAGGTACTGGGGATTAGGACTTTAATGTCTGAATTTTGGAGGGACAAAACTCAGCCCACAACACCAGTAATCGATGCATTAGGATCTTGCTGTGGGTTGGTCAGGGCATGGAGCTCCCATATCACCAAGTTTAGCTCTCACAATTATACACTCTGGGTGTTCTTTATGCTTTAAAACAAGGGAACTGAAGCAAAGATAAAGTAACCTCCCCATTGCTACATCACCTGGGTTCAGTCTGAGACTTATTCTAAAGCCCAGGCTCTTCTACTTGGCTTCACAAAGAAGAATTGGTGTCAGTCATCAGATGAGGAGTCATCAATGCTTAATGCCAGGAATGTGTGCTGAGTTTTACAACCTCCAAGGCTTCAGAACGTCCCTAAAATATCTGCAGTTGATAGCAGCCAATGACTCAGATGGATTTGTCTCTTAAGCTGAGAGGAATACTAGCTTCAATTTTAACTAGGTACTCTTCAATTAGAACAGGTAATTGTGATAGGAACCATTCCCTTTAACAACTTGGTGTCTTGGACTATTTCAGAGAAACAGGTCGAGGTAAGAGGTTGGTCCCTGAAACATCAATGCTGCAGTCTGACTTTGATACCTGAGTACACCCAGAGCCCTCTCCAGGATTTGTCTGTGGATAATTTTCATGATATCTGCCACCACAGATAAGCAAAAAAAATCCTCACATAATAATCCCAATTATGCAGCAGCCCGTTCCAAGAGCTTTTTAAGATTGTTGAATAGGTGCCAAGTTTGTACCACTAATATAGAAAATATACATATCTAAGTAATAAAACATCTTTTTATATTAGTATGAGAAGACTAGTGGGATATTTGACATTGTATTTGAGAAACTAATGTATTAGTATCTGGCTTAATGGAAGTTGTTGCAATTCTCAGTGAGTTCTCAATGTGTTGTCAGATGTTTGGGCTCTAATTTTACTCTTACTATGCTTCATTCTTGAAAATAGTTGCTCACAGGTAGGTGTGGCCAAAAAGCAATGGCATGAATAAGTTGTGATTGTCAAGTAAGGGATTTTTTTTGCCTCTGGGAAGATAGGATCTATGAAAGTACAGTAAAGAAACATGATCAAAGTTTTAAGTTGAATGTCAGATTGCAGCTCTGTGCATTCCATCTGAAATTTGGCAGGTAGCATACTGACGTCAAATGAAAATAGAGTTAAAAAAGTACCAAAATGTTGATTATTGTACCAGAAATCTTAAAATCTGTTTTAAAATTAGTATATTAAATCAAAAACAAGGCTGTATATTTTTTGCTGTTCACTGGACTGTGTTTAGTCAATGTGTCAAAACGCATAAAATTGCTTGCCTTAATTTAAGCTTGCCATAATTTCAGATTAATTTGGAATGCTCTATGATTTGGAACATTGTATGGGTAAGTTGATTTTCATCTTGAAGACCCAGGTTTAATTCATTAAATGAACAACTAAATCCACTAAAAATGCTAAATTGGTAAGCCAGTTTTCTTTCTTTCTTTTTTTTTTTTTTTTAGAGACAGAGTTTCACTTTGTCACCCTCGGTTGAGTGCCATGGCATCAATGCCCACAGCAACCTCCAACTCTTGGGCTTTGGCAATTCTCTTGCCTCAGCCTCCCAAGTAGCTGGGACTACAGGCACCTGGCACAACGCCCAGCTATTTTTTTGTTGCAGTTTGGCCAGGGCCAGGTTTGAAACAGCCACCCTCGGTATACGGGGCCAGTGCCCTACTCACTGAGCCACAGGTGCTGCCCAGTAAGCCAGTTTTCATCCTCAAGTTCTTGTAGAAATTTAGTTTTGATACCATAAATGATAACATGTCACAAATCATAAAATCTTTTCAACATTTGGCTTTAACCTAGCCATCTTACTTCCAAAACATAAATGATGTCGCCATAGTCAGCATCAATACTTTAAAAGAATTCCTAGAATTAGTGATGATTTGATTCCTTGACCCTCATGAAATTCACAGTGTTGATGATGATTTGCATGCTGTTATCCATTTTTAAAGGTTTTGTGCATAAATTTACTTGGTGTATTCCACAATGATACTTCATCAAACCTGAGTGTGGGCAGCAATTGCATTGTCTTCTATTAATTTTACAAGTCCCTCTCTTTTACCTGCCATCACCAGGGCACCACCAGTAACAATACCAGATATGTTGACAATAGTGAAAATCGCTTTAACATATTTTTTACTGCTTCGTATAAATCTCTTCATTTAGTTGTGTCTTTTAATGGCTCTAAAGAAGCCATTTCTTCAGTGACATTATATTCATCATCAATTCCTCTAATAAAAATAACAAGTTGAGCTGTATTTGTAGCATCAGTGCTGTCGTCCATTGCCAAAGCATAAAATTTAAAATTAACAGCTTTCCTCTTCAAACTTCTTTTGATAGATTTTCCAGTTACTACAATTTGCTTAACTATAGTCTAGTGAGACAAACTGATTTTAGAAATGTGCCCCTTTTTTTCAGAGCAAATTCGATCTGCCATGCTTTCTATACATTGCTTAGTAAACTCGCCATCAGTAAATGGGTTTGATTTTTTTGCTAATAAATAAGCTACCACATAACTAGCTTTTACAATGGAATCCATCTGAGTTGTAACTTTCAAAAAATTTCTTATGAGAAGACAGACTTTTTTTCCAGTTCCACTATCTCATTGTTATGACACAATTTCTCATATGTATCAAATTTAGCAGCATGTTTTTGTATACAATGCCTTTTCAAATCATAGTCTTTGAAAACTTGCACAAATGCCCTACAAATTAAGCAGAATGCCTTATTATTTGCCTTCATAAAAAAGTAGTCATCTGTCCACTTTTTATTGAACAATCTTTCTTCACCCATAGTTTTTCTTTTTGGCGGGTTTGTTTTCTTTTGAAATGTTGGAGAATCCATCCTGGGATTAAAAAAACTAATAATAAATATTTATTACTATTATGAAAATTAATTGATAGGAAAACAGAAAGCAGGGTTTGAGCCCTTTCACATTCCAGCTGCTGATGCAGGGCGAGGCAGAGAACAATTGTAAAGCATGGTGGGCAATGTATGAGGCCCCACTGAGATGTGGAAGTGCTTTAGTAATCAAATTGAAACACTTACCTTACATCTAAATAACATTAAATGCCCAACGTTGCAATGGTAGGTTGAAATATTATTGATAATCAGGCATGGTGACTCACACCTATAATTCTAGCACTATGGGAGGCCAAGGTGGGTGGACTGCTTGAGCTCAGGAGTTTGAGACCAGCCCGAATAAGAGCGAGACCCTGTCTCTAAAAAAATAGTCAGGCACTATAGCAGGTGCGACATGTAGTCACAGCTACTTGGGAGGCTAAGGCAAGAGGATTACTTGAGCCCAAGAGTTTCAGGTTACTGTGCGCTATGATACCACAGCAGTCTACCAAAGGCCACAAAGTAAAACTCTGTCTCAAAAAATAAAAGAAATATTTTTGATAATTGCTGCCTCACTAAGTCACTACCGCCACATGTAACATCTGATGGTGTCAATTCAGCCATCAGACAACTCCTGTCTGTGCTGGGAACATAAAACACAGCCATACACAGCCATAAAACTGAAGCCACACATGCATACAAATAGCAAGAGCATGCATGTATTTAATGTGCTGCTGGGACACAATGTTGTCATCTATAAAATTCATGCAAATTCCACCAAAATAATTATAATAAACTTCGTTATGTTTTAAGTAAGTTGATGATTTTGTGTTGGGCCACATTCATAGCCATCCTGGGCCACAGATAGCCTATGGGCCATGGTTTAGACACTTCTGATTTAGATAAATATTTGACTAGACAAGTCAAATATCAAAGGCCCACAAAGGGTCCTCAAGACTTCTTTGTTGTTTGTGTTTTTAAAATATTTTGATCTTTTCTTTTCTTCCTTTTTTTTTTTTGCTTTTCTTTCTTTTAAAATTACTACAGATTCTCAGGAAGTTGCAAAATAGGCCTTATGTACAATTCACCATTTTCCCCCGGTGGTTATTTCTTATATAACTACAGCACAGTATCAAAACCAGGATAACGACATTGGCAAATGTGTGGGTATGATTCTCTGTTATTTGATCACCTGAAGGTTCACATAATCACAGTGTAATCAAGGTATGGAATGATTCCAACACCACAAAGTTCTGTCCCTCCACTACCTTCCCCCTAGTCCTTAACCTCTAGAAAATGTGAATTTTTTTCTCCATCTCTACAGTATTACATTTTGAGAATGTTATATACAGTAGCTCCCCCATACCCTCAGGGGAACACAGTCTAAGACCCCCACCGGATCCCTGAAACCACAAATAGAACCGAAACCTATACTGTACATACTGTTTTTTCTCCTACATACACACCCGGGACAAAGTTTAACTTATAAATTAGGAACAGAAAGAGATTAAAAGCAATAACTACTAATAAAATAGAACAATTAAAATACTATGTCAGCATCATACTTCTTGCACTTTGAGGCAAGGTTTCCTTGGACGCAAGCATTGCGACACTGCCTCAGTCAATCTGAAAACTGAGCCAGCTACTGAGTGAGTACAGGACAAGTGGACACACAGGAAAAAGGGATAATTTATATCCCAGATGGGTTGGGGAGAGGCATGTGAGATTTTATCATGCTCTTCACAGCAGTGTGCAACTTAAAACTTGAGAATTGTTTATTTCTGGAACTTTCCACTTAATATTTTCAGATTATGGTTAACCATGAGGAACTGAAACTGTAGAAAGCAGAACTGCAGGGAAAAGGCGGTGATTGTAATGGAATAAGAACACCTGTGACCTTTTGAGATTGGCCTTTCTCAGAAATAATGTTGTGGAGAGTCATCCCTGCCACTGCATGTATCCACTTGTCACCCTTCTTTCTGGGAAGTAGTGGTCCATGGTGGGCCACATGTACCTGTGTGTTTAACAATTCACACATTGAAGAATATTTTGGTTGTCCCATTTGGGAAATATTACAAATAAAGCTGCTATAAACAATTGTGGGATAAATGCCCAAGACCGTAATTACTGGGTTGTATCATATTTAGGTTGTCTTTGATTTCTTTCATGGGCATTTTTGTAGTTTTCAGCATGAATGTCCTGTACATGTTTTGTTTTATTTATATCCAACAGAAGCATGAAATGTAATCTTTAGTTAAGGTACACCCTCATCATGGGCTACCAAGACCCTCCCCCTTTTGCTTTTTCCCTCCACCTGTGACTGGTGCTTCTTAGTAGGCAGGCACTCAGTCTGATGTGATGCACACGTACGCACATATGCACTTCACCTTCACCATTGCTTTGTGGTGGCACCTTAATCTGAGCTCTGTATTCTATTGCAATGGCCTCTGCCAGTACCAGATTATTGTTATTACTATGGTTTAGTAAACTTAATGTCTGGTGGGGTACTGGTTCTTCTTTCAATTGATTTCATTATTTTTCTTTTTCAAAACTGATTTAACTACATGTGAACTTTTACTTTGCCACATATATTTTATAATTAGTTTATTGAAATTGGAAAAAAAAAACACAAAAACCTTGAAAGTTTATTGAGATTCTATAAAACTTCTAGAATATTTTAAGATGAACTGACATCTTTATGATGCTGTTATCTCATCCATAAACATGGTCTAGCTCTCTACTTAGTAGCTCTTTTATGACATTTCTAGGCTTTTAAAATTGACCCTGTGAGTATCATGTGTTTTGTTTGTTTTTTTTTTTTGGATAGGTTAATTCCTACTTGCTTTGTAATTTTGTACTGTTATATATTTGTGAAGAGGAACACTAGTGATTTCATAAGTTAATATTATTCCTTTATAAACTTTTCTGTTACTTTTCTTTTTCTATTAGTTTTAATTGTTTACATGTTGTTTTACTGAACTTTAGGTATAAACTATCACATCATCTGCAAATAATAAATCTTATATTTTTAAGTTCCAACCCTCATTTGGATTGTAATTTTAATTTATTTTTAATAACATTCCCAGTACTATATTTAAAAATCATGTTAACAATAGTTATAATATTTTGTTTCCTATCTAAAAGAAATTAACCTAAATATCATGTGAAGAATAACCATTTGTATTATTTTCTGAGAAGTTTTTAAATCAGAAGTGAGTATTGAGGGCCAGGCTTGGTGGCTCATGCCTGTAATCCTTGCACTCTGGGAACCTGAGGCAAGTGGATTGGCTGGGCTCACAGGTTCAAGACCAGCCTGAGCTAGAGGGAGATCCTGTCTCTAAAAATAGTCAGGCATTGTGGTGGCACCTATAGCCCCAGCTACCCAGGAGGCTGAGGCAAGAGAATCGCTTGAGCCCAGGAGTCTGAGGTTGCTGTGAGCTGTGATGCCACAGCACTATACCGAGGGAGACAAAATTAGACTGTTTTCAAAAAAAAAAGTGAGTATTGAGGAATGCACCAAAAAAGAGAAAGGGCTGGAACCCAGGACTCTGACTTAGAAAGGAATCCCTGGATGATGATGGCAAGGGAAGTGGAAGAAAGCATCAAAGAAGAAAGGGCAGCAGGGTGGTGCTGGACTGTGGCACCACTGAATGTCTGAGTTGGTGACTTTTCTGTGGCATAATGTTGGCTGTAGCTCCCCTGCCTGGCCTCCTTTCATTCTTTTTTTTTTTTTTTTTTTTTTTTTTGAGACAGAGCCTCAAGCTGTCCCCCTGGGTAGAGTGCCATGGCTTCACTCACAGCAAACTCCAATTCCTGGGCTCAAGCGAGTCTCCTGCCTCTGCCTCACAAGTAGCTAGGACCACAGGTGCCCGCCACAACACCCGGCTATTTTTTTGGTTGCAGCTATCATTGTTGTTTGGCGGGCCCGGGCTGGATTCGAACCTGCCACCTTAGGTGTATTCGAACTCGCCACCTTAGCCACTTGAGCCACAGGCGCTGAGCTCCTCCTTTCATTCCTAATTACTTGCATAGTCTATTTCTTTGGTCTTCCCTTTGGCTTTGGAGGGTCATCAATAACCTTCCAGTAGATTTCTTCATGACGGGCTTAGCGCCTGTAGCTCAAGCAGCTGGATTGGTTGTCGTTGTCATTGTTGGTCTGCCAAACAACAATGACAACGACAACCAAAAAATAGCTGGACATTGTGGTGGGTACCTGAAAGCCCAGCTATTTGGGAGACTGAGGCAAGAGAATTGCTTAAGTCCAAGAGTTCAAGGTTGCTGTGAGCTGTGATACCACAGCACTCTACCCAGGGTGACAGCTTGAGGCTTTGTCGCAAAAAAAAAAAAAAAAAAAAAAAATTTTTAATGATGGTGCATTTTCACTTTTTCTTTTTTTTAATTGTTTGGGATTCTTTGAGGGTATAAAGAATTAGTTTACACTGATTGCCTTTGTTAGATTAAGTCTCTCTTATACTTGTGTCCCACCCAGAAGTGGTGCGCCATACACTATGTCCCCAATCCCCCTCCCCTCTCCTCGCTCCCTCACTGTCTCACCCCACCCCTTGTATTAGCTCATATACTGCCTTCATATTAGAATTGAGTACATAGTTATTCCTGCTTTTCCATTCTTATGATGCTTTACTAAGAAGAATGTGTTCTACCATCAACCAGGTTAATACAAAAAATGTAAAGTCTCCATCTTTTTAATGGCTGAATAGTATTCCATGGTATACATATACCACAGCTTGTTAATCCATTCCTGAGTGGTTGGGCATTTAGGTTGTTTCCACATTTTGGCGATTATACATTGAGCTGTGATAAACAGTCTAGTGCTAATGTCCTTATGATAAAATGATTTTTTTTTCTTCTGGGTAGATACCTAGTAATGGGATTGCAAGATCAAATGGAAGGTCTGATTTGAGTTCTTAAAGGATTCTCCATACTAATAAAAATATTGTATTAGTTTGCACTTCCACCAGCTGTGTAAAAGTGTTCCCTTCTCTCCACATCCACACCACCATCTTCAACTTTGAGACTTTGTGATGTGGGCCATTCTTACTGGGGTTAGGTGATATCTTAGGGTGGTTTTGATTTGCATTTCTCTGATGATTAGGGACAATGAGCAATTTTTCATGTTTGTTAGCTATGATGGCGCATTTTCTACTGCACCAAAAACTTGACTAACAGTGGGAGGGGACTGCAGAAAAGAAATAAAGGTGGAGAAGGATAGATTATCTATCTAGTAATCACAAAATGTAATGAAAATTCACTTAGTATGTGGGAACACAGCACTGATATGGTAGTGGAAAGCTTAAGGAAAGAGAATAGGGTGTAACCTGGGTCCTTTTAAAACATGTGGAAGTTGAATCCTGAAGCTTGCTGAGTTGTGAAGTCAGGTGAGTCTACAGTATCATCATAACACTTATGTGAAAGTTAGAACATTGCTTGGGATTGGAGAGAGAATCTAGGAAAGAATTTGAGACATGGCCTGAGGTCTACACTGGTTTCTGGGTGGTGGTTAAATATGAAGCCTCAGAAAGCTGGGTTTCTAGGAAGCAGCAGCATGGGGGCACAGTTGAGAGAACACTCCAGCAAGGAAGAGTGTTTTGTCACTGACATTGTTCAGAACGGCCAGACAATGATGATAATGAGAGGAAGACTTTTAGTTCGCTGTGTTGCCATTTTAAAATTCTCTACTGAGAACGTACCCTCTTGTCATCCCCACCACACTTGGCATATCCCTGCAAATAAGTTTGTGTGAGCTAAATGTGAGTGGCCCAGACGTTGAGAACAGTTTGGGTTTGTCTAACAATAAAAAAAATAAAGAAAGAATCCTTCGCTGAGCCGTCCTGTGGAGGAGCCTGCCAGGAGCCCTGTAGACAAAGCCACTGCACACCACGGAGAGTCAGCCTTTCACAATAAGCAGTGCTTGCTTTCCAGACTCACCAGTAAGGTGGCGAGGATGGCATTGTCCATGACCTTTTGGCTCATAGATTCTCAGGCAGAATTGTGATGAAATCAGAGGGAAAGGACTTGAACCAGAGGTCTAGAGATGTGTGCAGTAATTGTTAGGACATTGGCCTCTCTTCCAGGACAGACGGACAGAGTGAGTGTGTGGTAGCTTTTATTTTATTATTGCATTTTGTTTTATTCCATTTCATTTTGGGGAGAGAGATATGAAAGCAAGTACTGGACAAATATACATGTATGTTGAGCAGGGAGTAGTTACTGTTAGGTAAATTTTTTGGCTCCCTAGTAGATACATCCATCTTGTGCTGGGCACTTCCTGATTTTGTGACAACCGGCCCTTCCTCTCAGAACAGCAGCCAGTGGGCCAGACACTTCTCTCCATGCTCCACACACCTAGGGTTTGAATATGTCCTCCTGGGACATGAATCTTGAGAGAGTTATAAAGAGATGGAAACAGTGAGAATATTCATTTGTAGCAGTGGCTGCTGGGCCAAGGGTCCAGGGCATGTGTGGCCCAAGGGTAGCCCATTGCCCCCTGTGGCATAACTGGGACCCTCACCCCAGTTTCTTCCTTTCTACTTTTTAAACCTTGTCCTCCGACCTTTCCACATTCTGCGAGCTACCATGTGTTTTTTGAAAAGTATTTCTCTCTTTCAGATCAAGCCACTTAGTTGTCTTCTGAGGTTTGCACAAAAGAACCTTGCCCATTGCCTGCTCGGATCCAGTAATATATATTTTCCTATCTTTTAGAAATTAATTTATTTCTCTTATGAAGAAAATTTGTTTGACCTACAGCAATTCCTTAAATTTAACTTCAGTTTCATTTTCTTCTATTAAACTACAGAAAATTGGGGCAGTGCCTGTGGCTCAAAGGAGTATGGTGCTGGTCCCATATGCCAGAGGTGGGTTCAAACCCAGCCCTGGCCCAAAACTGAAAAATAAATAAATAAATAAATTATAGAAAATTTGACAATTTTACATAATAATTACATGCATAATGTAATTGATTTTTGTAGTTATTTTTCTGTTCTTCTGTGTTTAGGGATGCATAGAGCACTGTCGTCTGAGTGTCATCTACTTTTAGTTTTGGCTAATAGGGCTCAGGATGATAGTTTATGTTCTTCTTTGTGTTTTTTTTTTTTTTTCTGTATCAGCTGTATTTCTTTAAAATAATCATCTGGCCAGGTGCAGTGGATCACTCCTGTAATCCCAGCTCTCTGTGAGGTCAAGGGGTGGGGGTGGGGAGGGGTCGCCTGAGCTCACGAGTTTGAGACCAGCCTGAGGCAAGAGTGAGACCTCATCTCTAAAAATAGACAGGCACTGTGGAGGGAGCCTGTAATCCCAGCTACTTGGGAGGCTGAGGCAAGAGAATAGCTTGAGCCCAGGAATCTGAAGTTGCTGTGAGCTACAACACCACAGCACTCTACCAAGGATGAGCAAGTGAGACTCTGTCTCAGAAAAAGAAAAAAATAAATAAATAAATCATCTATCACTTGAACAAAATAATGTTTTAAAAGCATATTCTCAAAAATTTAATGATGGGGGAAAAGTAGATTATCAAACTGCATATTATGATATTGTATAATTACATAAAGAAAAAATATTGGTAGTACATGTATTTAAATATTGCTAGTTATTTCTGAGAATTGAGATAATAGGTGATTTTTTCATAGATTTTTTTTATTCCAAGTTTTAAAAATTAATATAGGAATGAATTACAAATCTTGAGGGTACTGTCTTACAGAAGGGTCTTCCCCATTTTAAAGAAAGACTCCAGGGCAACTTCCAGGGCAGGTGGAGAACAGCCATTATGGCAGGGAAGGATATCTTGGGCAAATTTCACATTTTCACATGTTTTCTAAATACAAATCATCTATTAGATCTTGCAACACTACTGCTTTCTTTTATACAGATACTCTAGGGGATTTCCCATATTTAGAATTAAATGAACACAATCTACTCTGTCTCATCAGCTGTTTGCTGTTGTGTCTGGTCTATGTAAAATTGCTGGAAAAATAGATGTTTATGCTGAGTACCAACACATTTTCACCACTGCTGCCAGATAAGCTCTAATTTACCCCAAGATTAGACTTTTTTTATTCATCTATATTCATCTAAATAAGTTTTTAAATTCCTAGACTATTCCTAGTCAATAATTTTTGATTGACACATCCTAATTTCTAGTCTTCTTTTTACCACTTGTCACATGTTAAAAATCATACTTAAAATATGATTTAAAGTATGTTTTAATGTGTAGGTGGTAGGATATCCTTCCAGGTCATACACCTGAGGGTTTAGTAGTTGCACATTTAATTCTACAACAATTTACCTTCTGGAGAGAGCCCACTGTCTTTCTCAAGTCCAAAATTATTTATGACAAATTATTTATGACACTGAATATCATTGTTTATGGTACTCAGAATTCATCCTTTTGAGATTCTAAAGTCTTTTCTTCCAAACTGTTATTTCTGCTGGGACTTTTAAACTCCATTTTATTTGTTTGTTTTTTGAGACAGATTATTACTCTGTTGGCCCAACTAGAGTACAGAGGCATCATCACAGCTCACTACAACCTCATACCCCCTGGCTCAAGTGATCTTCCTGTCTCAACTATTTCCTAAGTGGCAGGGACTATAGGTTCATGCCACCACACCTGGCTAATTTTTTTTTCTTTTTTTTTTTTTTAGCAGAGATGCTCTTACTCTTGCTCAAGCTGGTCTTGAACTTTTGAGCCCAATAGAATCTCCTGCCTTGGCCTCCCAGAGTGCTAGGATTATAGGCCTGTCCTGCCCAAAGTCCATCTTGAAACTCAATGCTATTATCTCTGCAGGTCTGCCCCCATCCCCTTCTCTAGGGTGGGAAATCAAAATTAGCTGAGAAAAAAGGAATAAATGGGAATGAAAAACACCAAGGACTCAAGGTACCAGAAGTAAGACAACTGGGTATAGTATATAATACTATATGGAATTTAAACAGCTCATTATCTAAGCAGAAATTATTGTAGCATTTATAGATATTTGATTTTATTTGACCCACTTGGATGTAATTCATTAGTGACAATTTTTTTTAAGTTTAAACTTTTAATTTTACCAAGACCGTTAGCAGTAGATTCAGCAGTAAAAGTCATAGAGATTTAGGCCAGGTGAGATGGCTCACACCTATAATCCTAGCACTCTGGGAGGCCAAGGCAGGTGAATTGCTTGAGCTCAGGAGTTTGAGACCAGCCTAAGCAAAAATGAGATGCCATCTCTACTAAAAAAAAAAAGAGAGAGAGAGAGAGAGAGGGAGAGAAGAAAGAAAAAACGTAGGCAAACATTGTCATGGGCACCTGTAGTCTCAGCTCCTCAGAAGGCTGAGGCAAGAGGATCACTTGAGCTCAGGAATTTGAGGTTGCTGTGAGCTATGACACCATGGCACTCTACCCAGGGTGACAGAGACTCTGTTTTAAAAAAGAGGCCATAGAGATTGAGAGAACTATTTGAAAAATAGAAAGGTAATATATCTGTATCAACTAGTTTCCTAAATATCAATCAAATGTTAATATTTATTTTACAAAATGAAAGAGTATTTCATGTTCTTAATAACTGTAAATGTATGTGGAGATTAGTTGTAATTTTACCTTGAGGCTAATTTTCCTGTTGATTTTACATCTCAAGAAACATCAGAACACCGACATACACACACACCTGTGCACAAACAAGCATATATGCACACACACTTGCACACATACACACAATTTGCATTTGTGTACACACATGTCCACACAGACATGTACAGACATATATGTGTGCACATGCAGAGCAGTATGAATGTGATATTATCATTTTAGTAACTCTTCTAGAGAGATAATATCAACCATTATGCCAATCTAGGAATACAAGAGATGCTTCCAAAAGGCAAAATTAAACCATTACTATTTTCAGTTTTTTGTGAGAGTTCCTTCCAAAATTCAAAGTTCTAAATAATAATGTACTTACTGAGGGTCTTTATCAACCTTGATTCCTTTTCCATTATGAAAGTAAAGGTTTAGTTGATTTATACTCCTTTTCCTCTTCCTCCTAGTTTGTTGCACCAATATTATCATAGTCAATTTTCCTTTCGGTTAACTATTTGGCTTTCAATAGTATTCTTGAACTTGAACTTCTTGTTCTGTCAACATTAAACTGCAGTGATTGTGATAGGGCAATGTTAGTGAAGATATTGAGTACCTGCTCCTTTTCCTCTTTTCTACCACCTTCTACATCCTACATTCTTCCTGCTTAGACATGTATTTACTTTTTTTAGTGATAGATACTGTTTTTCATTTTTAACAGCTGGTATCCTTTATATGCCATAAAATTCACCCTTTGTCAATGTACAATTCAGTGACTCAGTGAAAGTATGAAGTTGAATAACCATCATTGCAATTTGGTTCTAGAACGTTTTCATCACCCCTATACATTTATTTCTATATTCCCAAAGAAAATGTCATTTAATCCAGTCCTCTAACCATATTTGAGTTTTCCGGGTTTATTTATAAGTTGATTCAATACATAGCATAACACTTGAGTCCTGTTGATGCATTCCCCTGGAACATGTGCAAAAGAAAACTAAAGACAGAGAATTGATCAGAAAGCATTCTATTTAAATTATCAATAGGGTGAAATTATACCTCATCAGCGGTACCCCCAACCATGGGTTGTAGGCTGACTCATGAGGTCCCACTGTTGGGGCTTGAAGAAATGTTTGGCTAAAGCCTCCACAGAACACCCAGCAAGGCGCAGCACCCAGCCCCCCAGGACCGCGGACTCCAGGACCCCGGATTTGCCTCTGAGACGGAAATGAAGCTGCAGTTCTTCCTCCCTCCTTCCCTCCCTCTTCCTTTCTCCTCATACCATCAATCGCTTTCATGTTAGAGTCCTGTGATGTCACAGCAGACGTCTGCTGGGTGCCTGCGTGGATTTATTTTTGCCAGGGGAGCTGCTTTAGCCTGCCCCGGGTGGGGGCGCTACCTGCTTGCAGCACCTCCACTCTTCCGCAGGGAAGCCCTCCACTCCACGCTTGGCCACTTCCCCACCTGCGAACACGCGGCGCGCTGAGGGTGCGGTGGCAGAGAGTGACAAACCCTCTCTCTCAGCGGACGTAGAGAAGGGACTTCTAGTTTCTGCCTCAGTATTTCCAGCCCTCCCAGCCCTCTGGCCAGACTCTCTGGCCTCATGGTCTGCCATCAGTAAGCCCAGTGCGCCCTTCCTGGTCGCCCAGTGCGCCCTCTCTGGGCTCTCCGCAGCCTCTCTTGAGGTCTTCCAATCCACTGCGGACACTTCCGCAACAGCGTCCCTTAAATCCCCTGCCTGGCGGCCTCGCCTTTCAGTGCTCAGAGCAGCCCACGCCCCTTCCTGCCATCCCTCTGTTATGGGGTGAAATAAGGACCACTGACTCAAATTAGAATTTCAAAAAGAGTCTTTTATTAACCGCAGGGCTGTCTCAGCAAAGTCTGATGCAGACTAAGAGAGAGAGCCTTTGAGGGGTGTGAAGTTGGGGGTTTTCTGGTCTGAAAGTTAGCAAAGGGCCAAACAGGTGGGCTGCAAGTTAGCAATTAGAAGCAAGCAATTACAAGCAAAAAGAAAGTTGACAAAAGAAGTAAAAAGCGAGCACAGGGTCACGATGACCCCTTTTACAGAAGTGAACCTTGCAATTTAGTGGATTAGCAGATAGGTAACAGAAAGGTCACATAAAGCAGATCTGGCAACACATTAAGCAGATCTGGCAATTAACAAATAAGTAAAGCAATTTGTCACAGCACTTAGCTTGTTAACCCTCATCATGACAGTACTTGGCTCGTTAGTTCTTATATTGTTCTGCTCTGGCCTGATCCAGACAGATCTAAGACTAATAGTACTTGGAATCAATTCATTTACCTCTTTTTCCCCTTCCTCCTATGGGTGGTGGGTGGGGTTGGGGGTGGTTTGAGGCCAGTAAGGCCACCAGCATCCATCTTCTGGGAGTGATGAGGCAGCTGGCACTCATGAGGCTGTTGGCACCCATCTCACCTCCAGACTCTGAGGAAGTAGCCCCCTGCTCCCGGTGCTCCTGACCTCTTGCCGGCCACCACATCTCTCTGTCGTCCTGGAGCTTCCAGGAGCCTGGCTGCCTCCTATACCTCCCACCAAGCCAGCTCTCTATCTGAGTCCCTCTCAGCACACCCCAGCTCCGCCTCAGGCCCTACCAGGCCAATGAAACTGCTCTTACCAAGTCCCCAAAGATCTCCACCTGGCTGAACTCAGCAGTGGGCCCAGCTGGCCTGGGTCCTGAACTAACAAGGAAGGCTTGTCAGGAACTGGTCTGCAAGGGGACATCCTGGGTTCTTGAGGCTGGAGGTCTGGCATAAGTCTGTACCAGCAAAGGTGGTGCAGGGACCCTGGAAACCAAGGCAAGACCAAGCCAGGAGGAAGGGGTGGCGCCCAGAGTCAGGCTCCAGCATGACACTATGAGCTCTGTAAAGGCAGCACCAGGTGTCTGGTGAGACTATTGATAGTAATAAAATTTGTGCTGCTACAGATCCATGCATCTCCATCAACTCATCCCACCCGCCCCCCGCCCCCCACAGACACATTCAGTGGCCTAAAACCACAGCCATTTTATTATTGCACACTTCATGTTACTATTGGTCATCTGGGTGGCATTCTTGACTGGATCAGCTTGGGTGGTCTCTGCTTCAGTCTCCATCTCTCCTGGTCAGTTGGGGGCAGCTGGAAGCTGGGTGTGGAAGATGGCCTCACACACTCTCCTGCTGGCAGGCCTTCTTCCAGGGAGCCTAGAAGCTTCTGCACATGACCTCGCAAAGTGGTGCAGGCTGATTTGGGCATGATGGTCTTGAGGTTCTAGTCTTAGCAAAGGAGCAGGCTCCAAGGCAAGAGCACATTTCAGACCTTGGATTATGTTTCTCATGACCTCCTGGGCAAAGCAAATCACACAGCCACCTCCCAGCCTTAGACTATATCTCTTGACAGGTGAATTGCAAGGTCACACTGCAGGTGACTTTTACTCCAAGGCATTGAGAAGCCTCCTACGTGCAAGTGGTAGAGTAAGAATTTTGGGGTGAAAGAAAGTGGGGCCTGCAAGGAAGAGCATCCAAGGGAGAGGTACCAGTATGTGCAAAGGCTTCAAGGAAGTAAAGAGCAAACGCATTGCATTCAGGAAAATAATGAAGTCCACGGCCGGAGAACTAGATATATCATAGGGGACAAAACCACACAGGGACTTCTAGACCAAGCTAAGAACTCTATATCTTGACCTCTGAAGTCTAGAGACTGGTGATATGCAGATTTGGATTTGTTCAGTCACCCTGCTTTCAGAGTAGAGAAAAGATTGTGGCTGAGCAGTGCATAAGAGTGTGTGCAGGGTGAGTAGTGACAGGGATATCAAGTAGTCCAGGTGAGAAAGGATGGCTTGGAACAGGGTGATGATAGAGAAGGAAAGAAGTGAACTCAGAGATATTCAGGAGGTTAAACCTAGAACATACATAAGATGTGTAGCAGTGTTTTTTAAAAGGCCACAAATTCTCTGCAGCCCCTCCCATCAGATGGTGGGGTCTCTGTCTCACCCTTTTTATCTGGGCAGGATTGTGCCTGCTCCAACCAACCGAGTATGGAAGGGGTAACCCTATGTGACTTCTGATTCTGGGCCATAAATGGCCAGGTAGCTTCTGCCTCCATCGTAAGAATCCACATCCCCCTGAAGTGGCCATGCTGGAAAGAAGCCCAAGCTTCACAGAGAAGCTGCATGTCAGAACTTCAGTCCTGGACAAGTCCAGACTTTGAGTCATCCCAGATAAGTGAATGAAGAAGTCACTGGATGATTCTGGCCTCAGCTGTTGGAGTCCTCTTCACTGCGATCCCAAACCCTTTGGAGAAGACAAACTATCCTCTCAGGGCTTGTCCAAATTCCTGGTCTTGAAATCCAAACAGCATAATAAAATGGATATTTTACAACCAAAACCATCAAAAACTATCCCATGGAACACTGGGGTGAATGTCAGATCTGCAGTGGAGAGTACAATAAATAGAACATCTGGATCATAAAATGCTTTGAATTCAGGACACAGAAATAGGTCCTAATGAAAGCATATAGGATTTAATTATTTGCCTGGACTATTTACCCTTCATTTGTCTTTCCATATGAATAAAGATAAATTCCAAAGAATATTCATTGGTTTTAATAATTTTTCTAGTTGGAAGTTCAGCGTTTAATTTCTAGACGAATGAAAGGTACATGCCTGAAAGGGCTTTTCTCTCGTTAAAAAGAACACTCCACGTTGCATTTCCCTGTGGCTTTCATTACAGCTGTTCCTTCCTCAGCAGGTTCCATAATTATACAAATGTCTAAGCCTTTCAAGTGTTTCATTATTCATTTGTTATTTACCAAGAGCACCTAAGGCCTATTCAGCTGCAGAGATGGCTCACTCAATTCCCTGTCTGTGAGTTTAATTTTTGATTTGGGTCTTTTATGTTCCATTGGAAAGATGAAAATGGAAGATAGTATTTTATGCTTGCAGACCTGTCTTTTATTCTTTATGGTTTTTATATGTGATCCTACAGTCTGTTCCAGCTTAATTCTAGTTGTATTTGCTTGCAAATTGTAGGCCCCATTATTGCAAATGATTTTGCCCACTTGAAATACTGCATTTGCTGTCATTGCCTCATTTGGGCAACACTCTCTTTCCTGTTCTCTCGGTCTCAGGGCCATAGTACCATCTACTTCTTCTACTTAGTTGTTCTACAATAAAATGTTCAGTGAAAACTATTTCAGAATCCCATTTTTGAATAAATGTTGTTTATGTATAACTTTTTTTTTTTTTTTTTTTTGGAGACACAGTCTCACTCTGTTGCCCTAGCTAGAGTGCTGTGGTGTCATAGCTCATAGTAACCTCAAACTCTTGGGCTCAAGCAATCCTCTTGCCTTAGCCTCCTAAGTAGTTGGAACTACAGGTGCCTACCTCAATGCCCAGCTAGGTTTTTATATATTTTTAGTAGAGATCTGATCTCACTCTTGCTCAGGCTGGTCTTGAACTCCTGAGCTCAATGGATCCACCTGCTTTGGCCTCTCAGAGTGCTGGGAATACAGGCATGGGCCACCATGCTCAGCGCTTATGTATACCTTTTTACAAAGTCATAGAGTACTTCTTGCTGTATCCTCAGTGATATGTATACAGGGAATGATTCGGTCATGTGAAATGGATAAAAACATAAATCTTTTGGACAAACAAGAAGAAGCTAACATCTTCTAAATGGTTGATTAATCATTTGGCCATTCGTTGTCATTTAGAAGAGTTTAGAAATTCAAATGCCAGCGGGGCAAGCAAAAAACATAAATGAGTGTGGAAGAAGAGCCTGCACATCTGAAACAATAGGAATGAAGTCTAACACACCTATAGTTGCATCCTATTTTTTTAATTAACCTTTTATTTATTGAAACTTACACATTCACATGCAGTTTCCAGAAATATAAGACAGAGGGATCTCACATATATATACTTCACCCAATTTCCCCCCATGGTAACATCTTGCAACCCTGGATAGTATCACAGTCACAATATCGATGCTGACACAATCAAGATACAGAGGATCTCTATCACTCCAAGATCCCTCCTGTGGATCTTTTTATGACCCCTATTCCTCCAACCCCATTCCTAACCCTAGGCAATCAGTAATCTCCACCAGATTATTCCCCATTCCAAACGTTTGGGGGTTGGCTTTTCTTCACCCAACTTCCTTGGGATTCGTTCAAGTTGTTTGCATGAATAGTTTGTTCTTCTGATTGCTGAGTAGTGTTCCAGGGAATGGAGGCACAACAGTTTGTTTAACCATTCATGCATTGAAGGACATCTGGATGGTTGTAGTTTTTGGTTATTATAAATAAACCATCCTTGGACATTTGCATATGGGTTTTTGTATGAATGTAAGTCTCCCATCTCTTTGGGATAAATACCCATGAATGTACTTGCTTTATCATAGGTTAACTTCATACTTAGGTTTGAAAGAAATTTCTAAAAAGCTTTGGCATAAACTTTCAAAGTGGCTGCACCATGTTATATTCCCACTAGCAAAGTACGAATGATCTAGTTTCTCAGGATCTTCGTCTGCATTTAGTGCTGTCACTATTTTTTATTTTAGTCATTCTGTTAGGAGTTTAGTGATATCCCTTGGTGAGTTAAATGTGTGTTTCCTTTATGGCTAATGGTGCTGAGAATCTTTTCATGTGCCTATCTGCCATTTGTAGATCTTCAGTAAATGCCTCTTCATGTCTTTGCCCATGTTCTAGTTATACCATCTTAAAATACAGGACAAAGTAATGTGGCACATTCTGGTTCATGGACAGCTTACTACATAGATGATCATCTCACAGTGACTAAAAGCCACTAAAGCTTTTCCCTTTGAAGAATTTTACTGTGCCTTAGTGAATTGCCAAGGTACTCAATTTGTTGATCACTGACATGTGCCCAGAGACAAAAGTAGTCCTTGTCAGATGATTCTGAAATCTTGGGTCAAAATCTCTTATGGCAAAGATACAGGAAATTCATTTTCCTTTATCTAGTTCTGCTCATGTTCTCCTTGGTGTAAACAGGCAAGGAGACCTCTGGGAGCTGTGAGAGGCAGAGAGAGATGGGGAGCACATAGAACCCCAAATTTCTTGTCTTCCTTCTTTATATTGGAAATTCAAACCCGAGTAGTTGCTCAAATGAGAGTTCCCTGGTTGGGGCTCCAAATCTCTATTTTAGCCTGCGTCCCAGGTTCTTCTCACTTTCTCTTAAGTTGAGAAACAGTACTTCTACTGTCTCCTTGCATAGATAACTCCTCTGAAGTAAAGTCGGTTCTTCTGGAGATGAACCTGAGCTATGAGGCCCCAAAAGTGTCTGTCAGAGCTGTATAGTGTACACCCTGTGGCCTTATGTGTTCCAAGGTTGATGGCTTTGACCATATCCATCAGTATCCCTATCAAAAGTGTTCCATCAGAAGAGGGGGACAAACCTGCCTTCTCCAGCGCTTGTCTGACTTATCTCATAGAGTCTAACTTCCCCTTCTTCCTTATTGGGTTATGATGTTTTATAGACACAATATTTGGGGGTGGGGAAGGATATAACCAGGGGTTATACTATACCATACAGTATTTATCAATACTAGGGAGTTGCAGTGGAGTTTTTCCTAAAAAACATTTATAAAATAATTTGAGAGATATTCCCAAATATCCTAATCAAAAAATCCTTCTTCTTGTCTTAGAAATAGATTCTCAAAATAAAGATGGTCTCTTGAAGTCCTCACTGGCCAAATGCACCAAGGAAATCCACTTCACCTTGATTCATGTTCCATTGTGGTCAGTTTCCATCATAGACATTTTAATGTCTACCTTGAAGGGTTTGAGATATCATGATTCCACCCCCACCTCCTGTCTTCCCACCTGAGCCTTAGAAAGGTTCTTGCTGGTGGCAGGGCAAAGCCAAGGACCCAGGTGTCATAATATTAAGCCTGGAGACATTTTAAATTGCTTTCTCCCTCTCTTAGGTGGTACACAAGATTTAGATAAGAACTCCCTAGATAGAACTCAAACAGGCCACAAAAGTGGGGCTTGTCCAAAATGCTGGGGAGAAAGGGGCACTGTGTCAAAGCATTAACTCCAGAAGACTTCTCTAGTCCTCTAGAATAAAGGCCTCCTGACCGGGAGCCTGCCACTGGCTTGAGAGAAAGGAATAAAAAACATTTATTCCTGTTATACCGTAACAGTCTTATGAATTTCCCCTCTACATTCTATGCCTCTCACATTTTATGCGATGTGCTTAAAACTGACTTCCTCCACACCTGGCAGCAGCTAGCCTGCCCCCGACCCCACGTGGGAGCCTGCACTACGGGGGGGGATACTCCCCACAGTGACTGCAAATATACGTAAGAAAAGATGACTGCTCAGGTAAAGGACCCAGGCCAGGAGGCCCTTGAGAAGGATCAGGCCTCTACATTAGTAGAAAGAGTTAAAGCTAAGTGACTGGAGAAACCAGGGAGCCTAAACTGCCCTGCCAGCGACCCTCACTGTGGTGGGGGGGCAGGTCAGGAAGCAGCACCTGGACTTGAGAAGCCCATGACGACAACCCACTGAGTATCCTCATTAGCTCTTTGCCTGCATTTAAAACCAATCTATCCCCATCAGAAGGGTGTACAGGTCATCCCGCAGGCCAGGAGTAATGCTCAGATTGTCATGTGAACATTACTTTAGGTTTGTGAAAGTTGATAATCCTTGTCATACCCAACTAAAATGGAATTGAGAAGCCAGCGAGAAAAGAACCCAGGGTACAAAATGTTGCTCCAAGACTGTAATTCTCTGCAAGGCTGACTGCTGGTACTGTTGGCTGGAACCTGAGACCAGTTCATTCTATGGCTGCTGAGATAACCTGCTGCGACTCTAAGACTCACTTCATTCACTGCAGCTGCTCACCCATCAGAGCAGCCAGCTCCCCTGACCCACCCTGAGGCCAGAGAACTTCATCAAGGAGTAGTACGTAACATCCCTCATTCTTTAAAAAAAACTCTAACCATCTCTCTGTTCTTCAGACATACTGAAGACCGGCCCTTGCCCAACTGCAATTCTTTCTTCCCAAATAAAACACTAAATTTGGAGATTCCTCTCTGTGATTTATTTTGACTTTGACAGGCTCTATGTATTTCACATTTTTACCATTCCACAGCAATTCCTCTGTTTGTTGGATGTAGTTAAACATTAATATTTAAAAAGCAAAAATCCAACACTTTAAAAATATCCAAGAAATAAATTAGCGGTATGATATGAAAATGAGTCATTAATTCAAAATCCCATCCTTCTGAGATAATGCCTGCCAGGGCTGAAAGCAGCAGGGACTGTTAGGTTTCCAGATTACAAAAATGTCCAGAGGTTGTCACCTGTACCTCGCCCCACCCCCACACAAACATGGTTCAACATGGTTCAGTTCTCAACCAAGTGGACAATCACAACTCCATTAAAGTGATATGGATGGAAACCTTTCAGTTTTAGTTACCATTTTAATTCTCCAGTCCTATTCTTCTATTTTATACTATTTCATATTATAAATATGAGCCTGTTCTTTAAATCTCAGGGCATATCTAAAACTCTCATATCTTTTAAGGATATGAAATTCTAATCAGTTTGGGGAATTTGCTTGTATTGCCATTAATTTGACAAATACTTTCTCTGGAAAAGCCGCTTCATCTGGATCTGATTTCACTGCCTTTTCTAAATACCTTTGATACACTTAAACATGTTTTTATCATCTGCCATACCAAATATCATCACTTTAGGAAAGGGACAAATGAAAAATGAATACTTAATTCTTTCAGTCATGGGTAAGCAAACTTTTTCTGTGAAGGGCCAGACAGTAAATGTTTTAGGCTTTGTAAGCCTCTGTCACAACTATTTGATTTTGTCGTCGTAGTGGGAAAACAGCCTAGACCAGGGCTAAAGGAACAAGCCTGGCTGTGTTCCAGTGAAATTTTATTTTGGACATTTTCTTACAAACGCTGAACCAAGTTTGGTCAGAGCTTCCCCAGTGGGATTATTTCTCCTTAATGCAACCTAATTTTCTAATAAAACACTCAATATTATACTTTGGGGAATGGGAGAGCTATAATAGTTGGTTAATTTGGTATATTTTAAAAGAAATAAACATTTGATGAAATCACTTTGAAGGAAAATTGTCTAGAAGAACTGTTTTGTACAAAATGTTAAAAAAAAAAATCCAATGAAAAAGGGAAGCATTTTAGGCAAACGAAGATCCGGGAAGGTTTGGAGTACTGTGCTCATTATTTGAAATAAGCTCTTTATTCCTTACATTATTACTGATACTATAGCTTGCCTGGATGAGGGTTTATGAGAGATGACTGTACTCATTCTGTATACATATATTCATTCATGCAAGAGTATTTTTTTTATAGTGCTACTAGCATCTTGGAATGAATTAAACTATAATTTTGATAATTGTCACATATGTGACTTAGCTTTGCTCAAAGGGAATGGGCGTTTATATGCTGTAATAAATGTTTCCTTTTTGATTTGTAATTCTGAAGGAGATGTTGCTGTAGAATATGACACCCAGGAGACAGTCAGCAGGTGCAGCACAATCCCTTCCATCCTCACAGTTCTGGTGAGCAGAGGCAGAAGTTTAGATGCTGGGCTGTGGCTGTAGCTTTTTCAGCCAAAGTTCCCTTGTGAAGTTAGCTATCAGCTGTATGATAGCTCCAGAGGCCAATCCTTCCCTTTAAGATCTTCATCCGGGATCTATGGGCCTGGCCCTTCCTTGCAGACGTGTGACTGCCCTGGCTGGTAGTCTGTGGACATAAACTCCTTGCCCAACCAGTTCTTATCACACCTACATCAGAACTGTATTGGTCCACATCTTCCCATAAGCTAGAAAATCTCCACTGTGATGCCCAAGCTCAAGAATTCTCTCGTCTCATGAAAAGTGGCTATCCCCCTCATGAGAGTTAAACTAAGTGGTCACAGGTCAAGTTGTGGGAGAACAGAGGTCAAAAACCCTGGAGAGATGCCAAACTTCAGATCTATTAGCCCAACCTTAAACACTCAGCTGAACTTCTATGTTGAGTAACTTTAGGTCAGAAATGAAATTTTCCAGGCACAGTGACTCAGCCTATAATCTCAGCACTTTAGGAGACTGAGGCAAGATCACCTGAGCCCAGGAGTATGAGGTTTACAGTGAACTATGTTCATGCCACTGCCCTCCAGTCTAGGTGACAGAGCAAGATTCTTGCTTTTAAAATCAATAGCCTAAAGTAAACTACATTTTTTCCTTGTGGTTGAAAGTATTAAGACTTTCATGAAATGGCCATTGTTTGAAAAAAAGTGAGATAAAGACATTCAATAAATTTCAGCTTCAGAGAAAATGTTTTCCAGTGAAAGATGATATACAGAAAGGGTCTTGCTCCAGAAACATGGAAAGGTGTGTCGCTGAGGGGCTATTCCTAGAATGTACAGTGATTTTGAACAAGAAGCAGTATTGAAGCTTTGACCTCACTGTGATGTCAGAGAAGCTGCCTCGCAGCCACTCAGGGAGCACTTTCCCAGAAATTGCTTCATTGGTGGGGCCTTTACTCCAGGCTAGTGTCTACAGTTATTATATTTTCCATGAATTCATAGCTATAAACTCAAGTTAACTGAACTCTCAGGAGACTGATGTATAACCTTAAACACTAATTGCTTAATTCTCAGTGAATAAAGAGCCAGAAGCTCAGTTCTGCTCCTCAGCACATCCTCTACTCTTGAGGTGAGGAGCAGAACTCAGTATGTGAAGCCAGTTATTCTCAGGAGGCTGCTCAGGAATGCATGGACACCTTAAGGGCATCTTCCCAAATGGCAGCCTTACGAAGCATCTATGACTTGAGAGCTAGGAGCTGAGTTCTGTGTTTAGTGGTGGTTGCTCCCATACTTAGACCTCAAGTTCCTATTGTCCAGAATAGCTTCACTGAACACATGATTAAAACAATTCTTATGGCTGGGCGCCTATGGCTCAAGTGGCTAAGGCGCCAGCCACATACACCTAAGGTGGCAGGTTCAAATCTAGCTCGGGTCCACCAAAACAACCATGACGGCTGCAACCAAAAAAAATAGCTGGGCATTGTGGCGGGCGCCTGTGGTCCTAGCTACTTGGGAGGCTGAGGCAGAAGACTCGCTTAAGCCCAGGATTTGGAGGTTGCTGTGAGCTATGATGCCATGGCACTCTACCCAGGGGGATAGCTTGAGGCTCTGTCTCAAAAAAAAAAAAGGAAGAAAAGAAACAATTCTTACTACAATCTGTAAGGCCCTTTTGTCTCTAGCACTCCCAGATCATTTCTCTCTTGAGTAGCATCTCTTGATCAGACCACATGTAATTCATGTGTTGTGATTCAACTTTTAAGTGACAATCGTATTTTAGTCCTAACCATCATTTCCTCCACAGGATTGACAATGCCTAGTCCCACCTGGATAGTCCCCACATCTCATGTCCATACAGTTATGATGTTTCAGGTGGGTGAGACTTCACTTTAAAAGGATGACCTCATTTCTACCTTTCCTTGATTCAATGACTGACAGTCATTCAATGACATTGGTGTTATTTAGCTGAATCTTTACTCTGCATATTGTAGAAGTTGGCTTTGGTCAGACAGCTTGTTATTTGTCTTTGCTCTCCTGCTGCTTTTGTTTCAGCATTGTTTTGTTATTGGTGGCATGATACTATCAGTAAACCTTAGAGGGTAATGTCCATATTCAGTTGGGGCTAAAGTAGGGAAGAGACAACAGAGGGAGGAGGGAGGGAAATAAAGAGAAAAAGCCAGCACGGTAATCACAGCCTTCTACCTGCTACCAACGAACAAACGTGCCTGTATGAGGTGGGACGTGCACAATTAAAAACACTTTTACCCCAACCCACAGAATATCAGTGCCTATACAAACTTAAGCTTCAGTTTTGGGGGTAGGTCAAGTGGGAATAGTGCTGGGCCTGCTTTCTGGAATTTTCATGCCTCTTGGATTCCCACTAAAGCAGCAGTCCCCTACCTTTTTGGCACCAAGGACCAGTTTCGTGAAAGACAACTTTTCCATGGATGGAAGGGTGTGCCTTAAGTCCTCATAAGGAACATATAACCTCGATCCCTCACACACGCAGTTTACAGTAGGGCTCACACCACTATGAGAACCTAAGGTCACTGCTATGACAGGAGGCAGAGCTCAGGTGGCCATGTGAGTGACCTGGAGCAGCTGGAAATGCAGACGAAGCTTCACTGGCTTGGCTGCTGCCCAGCCCCTGCTGTGCGGACTGGTTCCCAACAAGCTACAGACCAGTACCCGGCCATGTCCCAGGAGTAGGGGACCCCAGCGACACGTGTCTATCTTGACATGTCCTACCTGCTAAGCAAATCTACTTTTATTTCTGGTGTTATTCTGAGGAATAATTTTAGTGTGAGTTCTTGATCTTTCATCATCTGAATAGTAATAGAGATATTATCTTTCTTCTTCTTATCTAGTCATGCTTTTGAGGCCATAGAAATCTTTGCATCATCCTATGTGGACATTGTCTCTCAACGCCTTTTATAAGAAACACACTTTACCTGTTACTTTCCACCTGCACCAGCCCAGTAGAGCTTACTTTCTAGTATCAATCTCCTGGGCAGCACCTGTGGCTAAACGGGTAGGGCCCCAAACCCATATACTGAGGGTGGCAGGTTGGAACCCAGCCCCGACCAGCTAAAACAGTAATGACAACTGCAATGACAAAAAAGCCAGGTGTTGTGGTGAACGCCTGGAGTCTGAGCTACTCAGGAGGCTGAGGCAAGAGGATCACTTAAGCCCCAAGAGTTTGAGGTTGCTGTGAGCTGTGATGTTACAGCACTCTACTTTGTCACCCTCGGTAGCGTCTCAAAAAAAGAGTAATAGTGATCTCCTGAGCTCAGGTGATCCATCCATCTCAGCCTCCCAGAGTGCTATGATTACAGGTGTTAACCACCACATCCGGTCAAATGTGCTATATATTTTTATTTCAAATGTGACTGTGTAGGCCAGGGGTCCTCAAACTTTTTTAACGGGGGGGTAGTTCACTGTCCCTCAGACCGTTGGAGGGCCAGACTGCGGGCCCTGAGATGAGTCAGCTGCTAAGCAGGACAGGCAGCGGCAGTTAAAACACTCGGCATGCCAGATGTCCTAGGTAGGCCACATGCGGCCTGTAGTTTTAGGACACCTGGTGTAGGCTGTAAAGTACTAAGCTTAAAAAAAAAAAATACTGGCAATGACCTTTATTTTTCCTTTAAGTATGGAATTCTGCCTCTTCACATTGGTTGATAGAAGGACCACTTTCCATCCCATTATAGCTCTGTCCCTGTGGTTGGCACATCATTTGCTTCAGGCTGAGTGGCTTCCCTTTGCACTTCGGGAGTGGGTCAGATAACTCTCATGGACTTGTTGACATTTTGGTTAGAAAAGTCTTGGCCTGGCTTGGTGCCTGCAGCACAGAGGTTAGGGCACTAGCCACATACACCAAGGCTGGCAGGTCCAAACCTGCCAGCTTAAACAATGACAACTGCAACAAAAAATAGCCAGGTGTTGTGGCAGGTGCCTGTAGTCCCAGCTACTTCAGAGGCTAAGGCAAGAGAATCGCTTAAGTTCAAGAGTTTGAGGTTGCTGTGAGCTGTGATGCCACAACACTCTAGCAAGGGTGACATAGAGAGTCTATCTAAAAAAAAAAGGAAAAGTCGGGCGGCGCCTGTGGCTCAGAAAAGGGCTGGCCCCATTATGCCGGAGGTGGTGGGTTCAAACCCAGCCCCTGGGCAAAAACTGCAAAAAAAAAAAAAGGAAAAATCTTGGCCTAAAGATAAAGTACCTTTTGGACTGGGGGGGGGGGTGGTGTCCATTCTTTGTTTTTCAACAGGTGCCATTTTAAGAATAGGAGGGCATTCTTTACACCAGGCCCAGGCTTTCTCAGGGCCCTTGGGATCCAGCTTGGCAAGGATGAGCCGCCTTTGAGGATGGAGGAAATGAAGGAAACAGAAAACGCATCTTTGTTGCCCTATCACTCTTACTTTGACGCATTCCCCATCTTGTGTTTGGTTCATCTGCAGTACTACATTGAAATAGAATCTAAAATGAAGTTTTGCATAAACGACAAGCCTCTCCTGGAGGGCAGTGTTAGGTGAGGATGGGAAATGATGTTTCTCCATCTGTCCCTCACCTCCATCCTGGTCCATGATGCAGACCAGTTAGTGTCTTGCTTTCTGGAGCCTCTGCGAAGTGGCATATCTTGCTTTCATCTTTAGGCTAATAATTCGTAAAACATAGAGTAATTTTGATAAAAGCAACTCCCTGTGTGTTGGGAGGCAGGATTCTTCTCAACCAAAGATGTTCAAAGTTGAAAAGAAAAATGCTGTTACTAATAGCTCACTCAAATTTAATGGCCATAAATTTCAAATAATTAAGTACCTGCCCCAAAGAGACAATTATGCTTCACAAGAATTGATTTTATAATTTTTGTTTCCACTAACTTGACTGGCTGACATTATTTTTGTGTCGTATTAATTAATTTCCCTAACCATAATTGAGCAAAAATGGTATTCTTTTGTCACTACTAATTAAATACCATCATCTAAGAAAAAATCTTGAGATCAGCACATTACAATTTTATGGTTGGGACTGGGATGTTTTGACACTTTTGCAACTTTCTTTTTTAAAATGAAGTGGCAGAAGCCACCATAGAACAGAATCCGCAAGATGTGCATGACTGGGTCTTTGAGGCACATTTCAGGAATCACTCTATGAGGTAGTGACAGTGGCAAACAGATTTGGCTGTGATGTGTGAACAGCAGCTGAGGTGGACCATGAAGTGTTGAGTTGAGATGGCCTTCCTGAGCTGCCCCTTACAGAGAGGACATGACCTTAAGCGAGAGACATGTCCTAATGCTGAGGAATTCAGCAGGTGACACTTCAGGAGCTAAAGAACAAAGGCCTTGGCCCTGAGGGGAAAACTACCACAGCAGTTATTAAATTACTTATTTTCTCCTGTTCTTGAATATGAATTATAAGAAAGGAAAAAGAAAGGCAGGGTGCAGCGGCTCGTGCCTGTAATTCTAGCACTCTGGGAGGCCAAGGTGGGAGAACTGCTTGAGACCAGCCTGAACAAGAAAGAAACCTCATCTCTACTAAAAATAGAAAAATTAGCTAGGTGTTATGGTGGGCACCTATAGTCCCAGCTAGCTGGGAGGCTGAGGCAGGAAGATTGCTCAAGCCCAGGAGTTTGATGTAGCCCCCAGAGACAGAGCTAGCCCCTGTCTCAAAAATAAAAAGGAGAAGAGAAGGGAAGACTTGAAGCCCCACAGACAGACTGAACTCAGCAGGGCCCAAGGACACACAACCTCACAACCTACAGAGTTGTCAGAGCCCGTGTCCCCCCCCCCCCCCTCACCGGTAGCACTTGAGAAAGGTTTATAAGTTATAACCATCTTCACTCAGTAAGCAGAGCTCTGCTGTATTTTATCTCATACTTACCTGGTTTCACCTGGACTGATACTTTCATTTTTTCTATGAAGTTATCTTTTTTATTCCTTCATTTATTCAACAAATATTTATTATTATACACCTGTCATGTGTCAAGTACTGTTATAGACACTGGGGATACAGCAAATAATCTTGCCCTCCTGGATGTTATTCTTTTGTTGCAGTTGTCATTGTTGTTTTGCAGGCCCTGCCTGAGTTCCAAGCTACCAGCCATGGTGCAGGTGGCCGGTGCCCTAACCACTGAGATACAGGCACCGAGCCCCTTTTCCACCTTTTTAAAATGACAGTTTTGTTTGTGGTCTTGCTGAGTCCAGAAGAAGAAACTATTATTTTAACAGTTTATTCAAACCTTGTTCTGATGTGCTCTTAAAAAGACTTGAGTGTATTTTTTTCTTCCTCTAGAAAAGATACTTTTGACATATCAAATTAAATATCAAAATAGTCTCTGGAAGAGAAAAAGCAAATGAAGAGAATTGTTAGTTATTCAAAACTTCAGCAGATTATATTGCTACAGTCTTACACTAAGGGAAGTATTTGGTACTTTATTAATGTTTTGCAACTTTCTGGTTCTTGGAGACTTATTTAAAGAAAAAAATTTTAATTAAGAACAAAATAGAATCAGTTTAATAAGCAAATTCCTATCAACACTTGTCTTCTCTTTACAAACAACAAAGAATACATATTATTTGTTCAAAACCTCTAATGTGATAGAATCTAATCAATGTATTTAATACCTCCTTATGATAATTTTGCATTTAAGAAATAGCTTTACCCTAAAAATATGAAAATATTTGAACCAATTGTTCAATAAAATAATATATCACAAGAAACCACTGGGGAGGAAAAATAATTCATTTTCATCTAACCTATCTCAGGTGCATTAGCTGAGCCCTGCAAATTAAGAAAACAAACAGAAGTTTGTTGCTAGGCTCAAACCGCGCCCAGATAGGGTGGACCCACCTAAGAGAGGTGAATGGGTCAACCCCCTACCCTCTCCCACAGGATGTCCCACCTGGGAAAGGTAAATGGCCCAACCCCCACCCTTACAACAGATGCCCAACCCAGGAAAGGGAAGGTCCTGACCCTCACCTTCCGGACCTTTAAAGCCCCCTTTGGCCATTATCCACGTGTGGACTTCTTTCTGGCCGGGTTGAAAAATCTTACCCAACTGGCACCCTGGTGGAATAAAGCCATTTTAATTGCACGAACCAGCCTCCGTTTTCCTTTCATCTCATGCCTCGGAATAATCTTTCATCTTTGGCTCCATAACCTTTCAGTTATTAGTTTATTGACTGATTGAGACAGCGTCTCATTCTATTGTCCAGGGTAGAGAGCTGGGGCATCATAGCTTACAGCAACCTCAAACTCGTGTGCTCAAAAGAGAAATTCTTGCCTCAGCCTCCACAATAGCTGGGACTACAGGTGCCACAATACCTCGCTATTTTTAGAGACAGGTGTCTCACTCTTGCTCAGGCTGTTCTCAGGGATCCATCCGCCTCGGCCTCCCAGAGTGCTAGGATTACAGGCAAGAGCTACTGCGCCAGCTAAGTTTATTAACATGCATATCTTTCTTATACAGGGGAGCGCCCAGACATTACTAACACTAAAGGGTGATTAGAACACGGGTTTATGAAGCACCTTAACAATAAATTTATAAAAAAGACAAGACAAAGGAAAAAGACTTTGAGCTTCTAGGGGTGACAAATTGTAGGAAAGCAAATATATATGGAGAAGCTAATGGACAATACCTACTGGTTAAAAGGTTTGTTTGCGCACAGACTCATTCTTGGTGCTATCTCATCTCCAGTGATAAAGTTGTCACTCCCTTCCTGGTACCAGGATGGAGGGGCACTTTACAAGGGGACTTTGCATTTTGCTTTCAGGTAGAGAGAGGAGAGAGCTCCTCCCATAACTGCTGTTTCTCTAGTTGTCTTCAGCTGAAAATAATCCTTATGCCAGAGTAGCATGTTTGGGGGCAATATAGTCTAAACTTCAAACCATTTCTTACTTCCTCCTAATGCTTTACAGCTGAAGTGGTATCAGCAGTTAAACCCCATGATCCAGCTATGCATGCCCATTGACTGATCACATAACTTTTTAGAACTTGAATAACATTTGGTATTCAAGACAGCATGAATCCCAACTCAGCTGATTTTTCTGGAGAAGTCAGAATCTATTTTTACTGTGAACCTTTTCAATTTTTACAAGTTGGGAACTATTTATGTTTCTTCAAATGCACAGTGCAGACCAGAGAAAACTGCAGTCTCCTCTTAGCCTCTCCTTCCGCTTGCAGCTAAAGTGGGACAGAGTGATGGGGGACTATCTCCTGGGAAGGGCCACCCATACACTAAGTCCCAGCAAGCTCAGAGGAAGGGCCCCTGTCCAGGGTTCATCTGGGAAGATGATGACATAGAGGAAGATTCTGGCTATACTGCTGACCAGACTTATAACATTTTTCTTTCCTTTTCTTTTCTTCTCTTTTCTTTTTTTTCTTTCATCCCTCTTCTCTTCTTTGTTTTCCTTTTCCTTTCCTTTTCTTCCTTCCTCCCTTCATTATCCTAGAGACAGAGTCTCACTCTGTCTCCCAGGCTGGAGTACAGTGGCACAATCAAAGCTCACAAAATCCTTCAACTCCTGAGCTTAAGCAATCTTCCTGTCTAAGCCTCCCAAGTAGCTGGGACTACAGAGGCATGCACTACCATGCTCAGATAATTTTTCTTCTTCTATGCCCACCAACTCAGGAACAAGCTGTGGTACATGTATACCACGGAATACTATTCAGCCATTAAAAAGGATGGAGACTTTACATCTTTTGTATTAACCTGGATGAAGTTGGAATACATTCTTCTTAGTAAACTATCACAAAAATGGAGAAGCAAGAATCTAAGTACTTAACTCTAACATGAAGCCAATAGACAATCTACTACACACTCATGTAAGATAAGAACTCAAATCAATTCAGGGGGTCTGGGGGAACGAGGGATCCAGGAGAGAGGAGGGAGGGGTATGGGGGGCTCCCATTTAATGGGTACAATGTTAGGGTATATGGCACACCTCTTGGGGGTGGGACACAATTATAAGAGGAACTTAACAAAAGCAGACATTGTAACCTAATTCTTTGTTACAATTCTTTACAATTCTTTTCAATTAACCTGAAACAATAAAAATAATAATAACTTTTCTTCTTTTTTTTTCTAGTAGAGATTGGGTCTTGCTATGTTGCCCAGGCTGGTCTAACACTCCTGGCCTCAAGGCCTCCTCTGGACTTAGTATCCTAAAGTGCTGGGATTACAGGTGTGAGCTACTGTGCCTGCCCTATTTTCTTTAAAAAATATTTAGATCATTGAGGTTCCGTGCCTGTAGCTCAGTGGGTAGGGCACTGGCCACATACACTGAAGTTGGAGGGTTAGAGCCCAGCCTGGGCCTGCTAAACAACAATGACAACTGCAACCAAAAAATAGCCAGGCGTTGTGGTGGATGCCTATAGTCCTAGCTACTTGGGAGGCTGAGGCAAGAGAATCTCTTAAGCCCAAGAGTTGGAGGTTGCTGTGAGCTATAATGCCATGGCACTCTACCAAGGGTGACATAGTGAGACTCTGTCTCAAAAAATAAAAAAATTAGATCATTGAGTTAAACTTGGACTTCATGGAAGGTTTCTGAAGTGGCTGAATCTGTCATACACTGACTTACACATGAAACATGAAACTCTGCTGGGGCAGGCAGCTCTGCACCAACAATACCGACGAAAGGACTTGGTGGGTCCTTCTATCTACTCTTTCTTTTCTTGTATTTCCACTGGCATCAGAGGGTTTTGTTTTGTGGTCCACCTGGGGGATAAAGAAAACCAGGAAGTGTGTATGACCGTCTGCTTATAGTTCATCACCTTTCCTGCTCCCGCCCTGCACGCTGATGAGGACCTCACAGCAAGGACCTTTACAAATACATTGAGATGGCACAACCACGACCCTGTTTGCCATCCTATTTATCATGGTGGTAAAATGATAGTCTCCAGTTCTTGTTATAACCCAGTGTCTTTCCCCAGTTCCACACATGGAACTAGCTCAGTAGCTCCTACCTCCTGCTGCTGTTCCCAGATAGGAACCAGTGAGCCCAGAGGGCCTGTGGAGAAGCCACATTTTGTGAGCCCACAATTCCTGCCCAGTGCCACCATGGGGTGACAGACAGAAGATAAACAAGTTTCATTCTCATCTTCTTGCACTCAGAAAAACCTACAAATAATCTTTCAGCATTTCCACTGAACTGGGAAATTCTTAATAATTTAAAGTGTAACCTATTAGAATGATGGTAAAGAGGTGGAATGGGTTATGTCGGCCTCACACTCTTTATGTGTGATAAAAAACTTGTTTATTTGTCAAATATATGACCTAATTTTACTTTCTACCGTACTCAACTCTAATATGACTTATCTCCTGCATAGGAAAGGCACCACACATCACCATCATATAAGTTCTGACTGTATGAACTTTGCAGCATTGATTTGGTGGAATTTTCCCTGGATGAGAATAGTTGGCCCCTCTGGAAATGAGCACATTCATATTTAATTGCCACATAAGTGCTTTTGGCTCTTTGCTGCTGCTTCATATTACTACAGCATCACACAGCAAATATCCTGCAATAAGACTAATTTTCTTCATGCCATGCTGCTGTGAAGATTGGTCTGTAAGGTGCCATATGTAATCTGGTAGCCTCACTGCAGGACTTTGTAAAGACAAATGTCACCATAATTGGCATTTACCATGAAAGACATGTGTCACTCCAGCCTTGGGAGCATCCTATCAGCTGAGCCATTGGCTGAAAGAGCCAGAAGTAGGCAGAAAACTCTCACCTGCACATCACCAAGCAAATTCAGAGCAGATGAAATTTTGAGTCCTGTTAGGGAAATAGCCTACTTATTTTAACAGACCATGTAAGTTTAAGTGGCAGAGGCATTAGAAATAATTATAATTCTTATTTTCTTTATCTCTTTACAATATGTCAGTGCACTCCCACTAATGATTTTCTACTCAAGCCTGTGGAGATATTTTTATGCACAATAAGGTGACATGGGTATTATTCAAAGGACATTTTTATTGCTGGATTTGGGATGTTTCAAAAACCAAGCAGTAGATTATACTCGAGTATTTTGATTACTGGTTTTAATGGGGTCACAGAAGAACAGAAACATTTTTCAAAGTTTTCAAAGCAAATCGATGTATAATATGATCCAGATGGTTCTCAGAGACAGACTGACAGGATATCAGTTTCTGTGCCTCATATTCCTTACAGTATTGTGATTTATAATATGTATAATAAGAAACTGACAGGATATTATTTCTATGCCTTATAATCTTTGCAATATTGTGATTTATAATATTTATTATAACAAGGTCTTTGTCCTTATCTCCTGGCACACAATTCCTAAATCCTTGAGAATCTCAAAAATGACCGGTCTTTTTGTATGCTAATGAGATGAATAAAGCTGAGGGCTGGGCCAGGGTCTGCCAAACAACAATGACAACTACAACAAAAAAAATAGCTGGGCATTGTGGTGGGTGCCTATAGTCCCAGAGCGGGAGATTGAGGCAAGAGAATCACTTAAGCCCATGAGTTTGAAGTTGCTGTGGTGACATAGTGACTGTCTCAAAAATAAATAAATAAATAAATAACATAGCCTCTGGGAAATTCTGCAAAAACCAAGTTAACCACTTTCATGCTGACTTCCCCAAATTAGTTCACAATCTCACTCATTTGTTATGGAATACATATCAACATCTCATAGGACACAAAATTTTTAAATATTAATCAACATTACAAAATACAATTTACATAAATAAAATGTACCTCTTTGAGGGTAACTGACAAATGTGCACAGTCTGAAAACCATGTCCTTATCAAGATGAAAAGCATTGCCATCACCCCCTCGCAGTACCCCCTCACCAGGCCTCCACAAGCTTGAACAACCACTAATCTGAAATAGAATCACACAGCCTGTGTCTTTCTTGTCTGGCTTATTTCATATTACACAACATTTTTGAGATTTATCAGTGTTGTTATAAATATCAGTAGTTGATCCATTTTTATTTCTGAGTGGTATTTTATTATAACTAATGTCACAGAAGTAAAAAGGATTAGAAGAGATTATGAATAAATATAAGCCAACAAATTGAATAACCTAAAAGAAATGAATAAATTCTTACAAATATGCAGCCTACCAAGACCGAGCCGTAAGGAAACAGAAGATCTGAACAGACCTATAACCATTAAGGAGATTGTATCAATAATCAAAAACCTCCCAACCAAGAAAAGCCCAGGATCAGATGACTTTACTGCAGAATTCTACAAAACATTTAAAGAAGAATAGACACCAATCTTCTAAAACTCTTTCAGAAAAATTAAAGAGGTGGGAGGGCACACTACAAAATTTATTTTATGAGTCCAGCACTACCCTGATACAGAAGCCAGACAAAGACAACACAAGAAAAGTACAGACAAAGATCCTTAATGGATATTGAGGCAAAATCATCTATATTTTTTGCTACTGAACTGAATTTAATAGCACATTAAAAGGATTACATGTTGTGACTAAGTAGGACTTATTCCTGGACTACAATGTTGTTTGCACTGATTTACAAAGTAATACAGCACATTAACAGAAATCCTGTGGTGGTCTCAACTGATGCATAAAAAGCATATGATAATTAAAATAAAATGGAATTCATTGGCTTAAGCAACTGGGAAGTTGCTGATTCAGCAGCTAAGTGGTACCCTGAATATCTGGTCTTTTCTGCCTCCTAGTGTTGTTTTCCTGGGAACTTGTCCTTGCTCTTGCTGCCAGAAAGTAACTGCCCTCAAGAACCAGGGAGACAAGAGTATCTTCTCAGGGTTCCTGATGGAGAAAGAGAGAGAGAAGAGGGTTACTCTGTCCTGAGAGGATAGCACACATCTCTCCTAGATTTTTTGCAGTGGCCAGGGTGGTGAACACACCAATGGACTTACCACAGCCAGGGCCTGGTCCTGGGGTGGAGAGTGGGGTCACATGACTGAAAGTGAAGGGTGGTTATCACCCAAGGGTCTCATCATTTGGCGACCCTACTCCTAGAAGGAGAAAGGGGTGATGATTCACCTAAAATCCATATCGAGAAATTATGAGTCATTCCCAAGCTAAACCATGCCTGGCCACTGTGAGGTCATTGCAACAGGTGCTCCTCATCTACTGGGGTGACTGTCATGGCTGAGTGCTGTATGTGTCACGTGTAGCAGCAGTTCAGTGAACATCTGAAAGTTTGGTGGATCTCAGCACATCTTCCTGTGAGTTCTCCCAGCCCCCCAGTCACTGTCAGAAGCAGTGACCCTGAGACTCAGTAACACCCAAAGTGCCCCATTGGATTCAGTGCTCTGACCTAAGCTTTGCTCCAGGGTGCTGGCCACCCCTCTCAGTTTTGAGTCTCCAACTTTCGCTGAATGTGCACATTCAGACTTTCTTATTTTGGAAACCTGATGGTTTTGCTCCCTCAGAAAAATGGCATGCAAATATTTTCTCTCACCTCTTATACAGAGAAGAAAGTCAAGCTGTCACCATCATAAAGGAAAAAGAAACTGGATTTAATAGGTCATAAAGAGATCTCTAATGAGTAGGGAGAATTAGTTTCAGAAAGCGGGCACAGAAAAAACCCACTGACATAAACAAGAAGCGGGAAAGATGCATTTTCATGAATCTCAGAGATAGGTCAGAGGACCTAGAGGAAGAGGTAGAAAGGGCTTCGCTCAGAAGCCACTGTCTGGCATCCTCAGGACTCTACCCCTCACCTGATCATCCCACTTGGTCCTCATTGCACAAATGTCCTAGGACACCCACAAATCTGGAAAGGATATAGGATATAAGCTATCGAGTGAGAGGGTGATGGGAACCCCCCTTCCTATACCTGGAGAGCTGATCTGGCCTTGGTGGAGTGCCCCTGAGCTCAAAGAGGGACAGGGATCCCCATGTCTTAGCCTCCCTGGAAAACAGACAGCTTAGTCCCAGATTGTACTCTGGCACTCCACAGAGAGGATGATGGGGGAGGGGGTGAGTGGCTGCTCTTCTCTGGTGTCCACATTAGGCAATCTGTTCTTGGGTTCAATTTTCCCTGGGTATCAGCTCTCTGCTGTTATCTATTACAGCAGCACACCCATCAGTGACAAAAACTCCTTATTCCACCAAGCCCTGGCCAGGCTCCTCTGAACCCTTTGTCTAAAGGCCTCAGCTTTAGCCTGTGAGAACTGCAGACTGTCAGCATGAACGACTTTTTGCACTCCTTCTTCCCAGGGACTCCAGGCAATGCGAGCATAGTCTCTACCAGCTCAGGCCACAGCCCCAGGATGACAACCCTACACCCTTTAAGTTCCTGTCTAAGAGAGCTCCATGTTGCCAAAATAATTTATTGTTTGTTCTAGCCAAAACCTGACTGTAGGCCCAGACCTCCCTTTTTATTTATTTATTTTTTTGAGACAGAGCATCAAGCTATCACCCTGGGTAGAATGCTGTGGTGTCACAGCTCACAGCAACCTCCAACTCCTGGGCTTAAGCGATTCTCTTGCCTCAGCCTCCCAAGTAGCTGGGACTACTGGCTCCCGCCACAACACCCAGCTATTTTTGGGTTGTAGTTGTCATTGTCGTTCAGCAGGCCTGGGCTGGATTCGAACCCAGCAGCTCTGGTATATATGGCTGGCACCTTAGGCATTTGAGCTATTGGTGCACAGCCAGACCTCCCTTTTCTTAAGAGCATTTGCTTTGTAAAACTTGCAGTTGTAAATCTGACCGTTGAGAGGTAAGTCTTATAAGACCCAGGAATGCCTTTCTCAAAGACTTGAAAGCCATTATTTTGAAATGTAAAGTTCAGAAAGAATAGGGTGGGTCTCCTAGTATCTAAGGCAGGAAAGGAGACCAGCTTAAGTACTCACCACTTAGCAGACCCAGATGGCTCCACCCAACACCTTCACACTTAGCCTTTAGCACAGCCCTGCACTTAAAAGGTCTCTCACTGGACAGCACCTGTGGCTCAAGGAGTAGGGCGCAGCCCCGTATACCAGGGATGGCAGATTGGAGCCTGGCTCCGCCCAAAACTGCAAAAAAAAGAAAAAACCCATAAAAAATATGAATATAAATATAAATAAGTATTTATATAAATAAATAAAAGGCCTCTCACTTTCGGTTTCAGTGGAGTCCAGACCAGTTTATGCTAAAGTCTCTCTCCCTTACTGCAGTAATCTGAATAAAATTGTCCGACTTGGTTTCTCCGTGATACTAGCCAGGGCTTTTCCAAGGAGGCCGACTGTGCCCTACAGGACTACAGAAAGCTAACATTTCCTGCCTTGAGCACCTCCCTCTTCAGGCCTCTGCACAATGTCCTCCCTCACTCTCTGCTATTCTTCTCTTGCTCAACCCTGAGTCTTATGGTAGCAATTGAAAATAATTTTTGTGTTGTTAAAAATTATTCAAACAATTTACAATTTACTGTCAACAACTTGAAGATTCATTACAAATATTTTTGCAACATTACTGAATTCTTTTCCAATTGCATGTTCTAGTGAGTCTCCATTTATTAATAGACAGGAAGAAGCATAATCTCAGGTTGGTCATGCAGCAACCTCAAATGTGTTTAGTACAAAAGTGAATGGGTGAGGTGTTTCCAGCTGATGACATAAAATCCTGAGTTTCTACTGGATTCACGTTCATTAATGGTCCCTGCAGTTATCCGCTCTCAGGTCAATTTGTCCCCCCTATCCTTTTGGACATACAAGCAGGATGGAACGTCCACCTCAGAGAACTCCCTCGGGACCTTGCTCTCTTGAGCTGGCTCTGTGCTCCACGCCTACATCCTTGTCTCCCACTCTCCCAGCTCCCCCAGCTACATTTCCACCCTCACCTCCAGAGACACGGGGGTCCTAGCACCAGCAGCTCCAGCTCCTGCGCCAGTGCCCACCTCTCTACCTGCTTCTCGCTTGGTCCAGAATTGAAGGGATCTCGTTGAAACTCTCCTTTTTCCTTTGGCCAGTTCACTGAAAGATCAACTCACATTACAGCAGATTAATAAGAGAAAAAATTATTTCCAACTACCATGCGCATGGGGGGAACCACAAGAATTATTACCCAAGTCTCAGTGATGGTCAGAGACCTTTATAGTTGCCTTTTAGAAGGGAGGGGGGAGAATGTGCTGCAAGCGGTTGTATAGATGGAAGGAAACAGATTGACTTGTAAATCAACCTGAGAGACAGGTATTGTGTTTTAAATGATTTGGTACCAGGTCTACTAGCATTCAGAAAAGGAAGTCAGCAACCCCTTTTGATTCACAATCAGGTTTATGCAGATAGAGAGAAGGCCTCTTCCAATGCTTTCTGATCATGAACTGCTTTTAATTCAAAATATTCTTTATGTTAAGTAGTCATATTTGGGGGTAAAATTTCCTTAGCTCCTTCAGAGGTAAGAGGAGGCACGTCACACAACGCCTAACCTCCTTGAGGTTTCTCTGGTGGCTTCACAACCTCCACACTCTGCCCTCTTTAGTGGCCCCTTTCCAGTTTTCCTCCCTCATCCTCCTCATTTTCCAACCTAAATATGAAAGTGCACAGGACCATGTGTCCACATTTTTCTCTACTCTGTTTGCACCTCTGTCTATGGAGAGATATCATCACATTCCATCTGCAAGCTCACAAGCCACAAATTTGTATCCCGAGCCCAGCATATTGTGAACTTCTGTTTTCAACTTGGCTACTCTATATGCCCAGTCTTGCTGATCCTGAATCTAAATTATTTTTCTCCCAGACATCTGCATGGGTCAATGCCTACACTACATGCAGAAATAACCAGCATAAAGGCCTTTATAAAACAGCACCTTACCAGTCTCATCATATTATTCTGCTCATTTTTTTCTTTAATATTATACCCTCAAGTTGCTTATACTGTATTTTATTAAATAAGACTATAAGGTGAAGAAAATAAAAGCTTTTGTCTGTCTTAACATATCTCTATAGTGCCTGAGAAAGTGACTGGTACTAAGTAGGTACTCAATCAATATTTACTTTAATGCGAGAATGGCATTCCTTTGCTCATTTTTTGCTGCAGACTGGGTGTGGATTAAATTAATAGGAAGTTCATGCAATGATCAGAGGTGGCAGCAGATGGCACTATAAAGAAAGGGTCAGCACTAAATTTTGGACTCAAAATTTGTAGGGGCCACTAATTTTGCGAAAAGCAAGGGATACTTGCTATCAGACATCACCATCCTCCTACTCTATTTCTTACACGTAAACTTCAGGAAATCCTAAAATGAAAGCTTAGTTCCGGTGACCAGAAAAGCTGAGCTGCTCTATTTCCTATAATCACACCAAAAGGGAAGAATGATGCATTACATCACCAGCCTTTCTTACCTCGATAAGAAGACATCTAACAAATTTTAAAAGGGTCATCTTGAAAAGAGGTTATCCTAAGACCTGTGCCAAGCCTTTGTGGATTTGGATACAGAGAGAATGGATTGTATCAGCATTTTAGCAATTCTGGAGAATGTACAATAAGACTAACTAAAAAGATACTACTTATAATTAATAATAAAGATGTTTACGTGTTGACTCAGTTTTCAAAAACTTTTTTGGTTAGCCTTCTTTGGGAATAAATTAAAGGAATATGTGTTTGGGGTGTAATTTTTCTTTGTAAAGCCATTGCTTTGTACCATCTGGAGACAATTTTGCATGGTTTTTTCAAATGGATAATGATGGGGCTGGGAGAAGGTGATCCATAGACACTCTTATTATTTAAAAAACTCACCTCCCCTGCATCACTTCTCAGGAAGCTGCTGGATGGTTTGCTGTAAAAAAAGTGTAGTGCAAAGCAACAACAGGGAAATACACAGGAGGTAAGAAACAAGAAAATAGAGAGTGAAACCCTCATTTTCACTAGTTAAACACAGTAAATAATATTTGGGATAGAAGAATCAAGAAATAGCAATACAGGTCTGTTGTTTAACAATATTTCCGGCTCGGCACCTGTGGCTCAAGTGGCTAAGGCGCCAGCCACATACACCTAAGGTGGCGGGTTCAAATCCAGCCCGGGCCGCCAAACAACAATGATGGCTGCAACCAAAAAAAAAATAGCCAGGCGTTGTGGCGGGCGCCGGTGGTTCTAGCTACTTGGGAGGCGGAGGCAGGAGACTCACTTGAGCCAAGGAGTTAAAGGTTGCTGTGAGTTGTGATGCCACAGCACTCTACCCAGGGGGGCAGCTTGAGGCTCTGTCTCAAAATATATATATTTTTTTCCAATGACAAAAAGAACCAGCTAAGTGAGCTAAAATTACCTACCTCTCATAGAATGACCACGTTTGCCCAGAACTGTCAGTTCCACATCCTAAGAAATTCCTCAACCCTAGAACATAAGAGTTCCCAGTTTTTCATGACAGGTAAGGAAGGTGGAGGGAAAACTACAAAACAAAACTCATAGGACATCCTAAAACATATGGGCTGAAAGCAACACTGTCTTTCGTGGTGAGTACAGAATAGCTTATCTGCCTCTCACAGTCATGCCCACTGACATTGGCACCTGTGACTGTCCTGGGTCATCAAGGGGTGAGTGAGTGATGTGATTTAAGTGTGCAATAATTTAGGGGCGTGTTTAGGAAAAAGAAGTCATGGATAGAAAAAAACACCGCATTGTCATTTTCTATTAATTATAAGTAGTATCTCTTTAATTAATCTTATTGTACATTTTCCTTTTAAAGCACCAACATGTATGTGTCTTAAGATACACAATAATATGGCCTACAAAATGTATTCAGTTTAATAAAGAGTTAAAATAAATTGATGTATTAGAGAACAGGAAGAATAAAAATATTGTTATATTTTTCTGGCATACATTATTTAACTGGCTCTGCTACTAATTGCTACTGTTAGCAAGTCCTATTGGTTTTGTTTAAATAACAAAATTTATCATTCTTTGTTTTGCTTAAGTATAACAAAACAATATGAACAAAATAGTATAAAAGCGTTTATGTAAAAAAAATAGAATAATGTATAATGTTAAATTGTTTTTCACAATTTTATGTTAAAGTGACCAATATTGGTTCTCTAAAAATTTTGTCACCCTCCTCTGGAGAGAGAACAGAAGAAAGGAAGGGAAGGAAGAGAACTTCTGTTTTCTTTTTTCATTATGTACATGTATTATTTTGTTCTAATTTAAGTTTTCAAAATATACTACAATTTAAGAAATTTTTTTTTAGAGACAGAACCTCATTTTGTCACCCTCAATTGAGTGCTGTGCTGTCACCGCTCACAGCAACCTCCAGTACTATACTTTAAAACATGGAAGACGCAGATAAAGTAAATAAAATGCATTTGTTCAAAGACTGAAACTAATGAGATAGTCAATGCTAGAAAATAAAAATAGATAATGCTGGAATAAGGAGAAGAAAGAATTAGTAAATACTAGTATAAGAATAGAAACCAGATAGAAGTATGTCTATTATACAATACTTTGACCAGTATTCTATATCCTATACTTCTTCTTCTTATTTTGTTTTTTCCAGTGTCAAAAAAAATAGACAACTAATATTTATAAATAAAAGTAAAAGATAATTTTTTAAAAACCCAGATCATGACAAATCTTATAGACAATAGAAAAAGAAATACTTAAAAATCATTCTACTTAATCTGGATACACCCGATTTAAAATTGGAGAAAATATATTATTATAAAGGAAATTGCAAACATATTTCACTTATAAATGAGGATGCAATATGATAAAAAACATATTAACATGTTGAATCAAAAATTAATGCTTAAGTAATGTACTTTGGTCCAAATTAAATACAATTTATATGAGAATTAGTCACTAATTTCTATCTGACAATGTGAATGTTACTTTCTTTTCATTATTACTATTATTATTGCTTAATATTTCATTGCAGCAATCGTCTGATTTCTTTTCTGAATGTATTTATCTTCATTCGTTCTTTACGAGGTTTTTGTTCTCAGTCCTTATGTTAAGTATTGTTATTGTCATTAAAATTAGCCTTTTTAATTCTATGAAGGCAAAAAAACAAAAAGAATAGAAATCAGAGAAATATAAATCAACAGACCAAGAAGACAAACCAAACCAAAGGATAATTCTTTAAAAGAACTGATTAGAATTAACATTATTAAAATGTCCATACTACCCAAAGCAATCTACAGATTTAATGCAATCTCCAATTAAAGCACCTCTGTGATACTTTAAAGATCTAGAAAAACTAGTACTTCACTTTATATGGAAACAGAAAAAACCTCAAATGGTCATGACATTACTCAGAAATAAAAACAAATCAGGTGGAATCATGCTACCAGACTTCAGATTATACTATAAATCTATAGTGATCAAAACAACATGGTATTGGCACAAAAACAGCAAGGTAGATGTATGGAACAGAATTGAGAACCAAGAGATGAATCCAGACACTTATCATCATTTGATCTTTGATAAGCCTATCAAAAACTTAAATTGGGGGAAAGACTCCCTATTTAACAAATGGTGCTGGGTGAATTGGCTGGCCACTTGTAAAAGACTGAAACTGGACCCACACCTTTCACCTCTAACAAAAATTGACTCTCACGGGATAAAAGACTTAAACCTAAGACATGAAACTGTGAAGATCCTTGCAAAGAGTGCAGGGAAAACACTTGAAAAAATTGGCCTGGGAGAAAACTTTATGAGGAGGACCCCCAGGGCAATTGAAGCAACACCAAAAATACATTACTGGGATCTGATCAAAAGCTTCTGTACTGCCGAGAACACAGTAAGTAAAGCAAGTAGACTGCCCTCAGAATGGGAGATGATTCTCTGCAGATTCCATTTCCAATAAAGGTCTGATATCCAGAATCCACAGAGAACTCAAACTTATTAATAAGAAAAGAACAAGTGATCCCATTTCCCTATGGGCAAGAGACCTGAACAGAAGCTTCTCCAAAGAAGACAGGCTCATGGTCTACAGACTCATGAAAAATGCTCATCATCTTTAATCATCAGAGAGATGCAAATCAAAACCACTTTAAGATACCATCTAACTCCAGTAGGAGTAGCCCACATAACAAAATCCCAAAACTACAGATGTTGTCGTGGATATGGAGAAAAGGGAACACTTCTCCACTGCTGGTGGGAATGCAAACTAATAAGTTCATTTTGGAAAGAAGTTTGGAGAACACTCAGGGATCTAAAAATTGACCTGCCATTGGATCCTGCAATTCCACTACTAGGAATATATCCAAAAGACCAAAAATCACTTTGCAAAAAAGACATTTGCACCAGATTATTCATTGCAGCTCAATTCGTAATAGCCAGGTCATGGAAGAAGCCCAAGTGCCCATTGACACATGAATGGATTAATAAATTGCAGTATATGTATATAATGGAATACTATGCAGCCTTAAAAAAGATGGAGATTTTACCTCTTTTATGTTTACATGGAGGGACCTGGAACATATTCTCCTGAGTAAAGTATCTCAAGAATGGAGGAAAAAGTATCCAATGTACTCAGTACTTCTATGAAACCAACTTATATTTACTCACACTTTCTTATGAAAGATAGAACACAACTATAGCCCAGGATGAAGGAGAGACATGGAGTGGGAGGGAGGAGAAGGGAGGAGGTTTCATAGAGGGAGGGCAAGCAGCGGGACCAGACTTATGGTGCATATTGCAAGGGTACAAGTCAAATCTGTCAAGTGTAGAACATAAATGTCTTAACACAATAATCAAGTAAATTAGGCAAAAGCTATGTTGATTGGTTTGATGTAAGCATGTCAGATTGTATAAAAAAAACACATTGTACCCCCAAATATACATAAATGTATGTATGTGTATCATGATCTACGTGTATATGACTTAATAAAAAAATAATAAAAAAGAACTGATTAACTCATGAAAACTAAGTTTGACTACATGAAAATTAATAAATTGCTATATCAAAAATTCATACATTTGAATGAATGAATCAAAATTTCAAAATTAAGGCTACAAAAGACACGAGATAAATTGGGAAATAGATTTGCAACACGTACAATAAACAAGAGCTTAGTATCAGAAGACCCAAAAAATTGTTACACAGCAATGAGACAAAGGAAGTCTGATAGAAAAATAGACATTTCAGTGTCCCAAGAGGAAAACTCATGGCTCAGTAACTGAATAGACATCCAACCTCATTAGTAAGTGGAGAAATACAAAATAAGACAAAAGGAGATCTATTCAAACCTATAAGTTTGGCAAAATATTTAAAGGAATTTAGAACATCAAGTGATGAGTAGAATTTTAAGGAGCAGGAACTTTCACCTTGCTAGTGGAAGAATAAACTGGCAGAACACACAACAGAGTAGTTTGGTCATATGCAGAAGAGTTAGAAATGTCTTTTCCTTATAACCAAAAAAAAAAACCTCGAAGAAAACGTTTGCACATGTACACAAAAAGGCACATAAACAGTTGAGTTCATAGCAACAGTACTGCTACTAGAAAAATCCAAAAATGTCCTGAGTGAGGAATAGATGCATAAATGATGTTCATCCAGTGGAATTTTACAGCAGCTGAGAGAAATGATCTACAGCCATATGCATCAACATGCATAAATTTCACACAAATAAAATGGATCAAAATGTAGCTTCAAAATGAAACAGAAGGTGTGATACTTTTTATGTAAATGTTAAAGTAAACTTTTAATTGAAGTGATCTGTGTAAATATTAAACCAGGCAAAATAATATTTTACAAACAAACAAAATAAGGCTGGAAAAAAGCATACCAAATCCAGGACAGTGGCTGCTTCTGAAGATTAGTGTAGGAGAATCAACTAAATAGTGATTTCAATTTTGTCTCCAGTGTTCTCATATTCTTTTATACATCTGTGTGAAATAAAATGTCTTAGAGTTGGTTTTATATGTTATGAATACAAGAGTGTTTATGATACTATTCTCTGTATCTCCCTATAATTTTTAATTTCTCTAAATTAAATATATACATTACATAGTATATGAAATACTATGAGATCCCTCAAAATGGTGAGACAGTAAAAAGCTAGTAAGCACTTTATTATGATAAACTTGCTCTTTAGGGTGAAAAAATGAGTTGATTTCCCTGAAATCAAACAATGTTAAATAAATAATCTTCAAGAGTTGACAAAAAGAATATGTGATAGCGGCTCACGCCTATGGCTCAAGTGGCTAAGGCGCCAGCCACATACACCTAAGGTGGCGGGTTCAAACCCAGCCCGGACCTGCCAAACAACAATGACAGCTGCAACCAAAAAATAGCTGGGCGTTGTGGCAGGCGCCTGTGGTCCCAGCTACCTGGGAGGCGGAGGCAGGAGACTCACTTGAGCCCAGGAGTTGGAGGTTGCTGTGAGCTGGGAAGCCACTGCACTCTACCCAGGGGGATAGCTTGAGGCTCTGTCTCAAAAAAAAAAAAAAAAAAAAAAGAATATGTGCTAGCTAGGCGCAGTGGCTCACACCTGTAAATCCAAATATTCTGGGAGGCTGAGGTGGGTGGATTACTTCAACTGGAGGATGGGGGTCAAGACCAGCCTAAAAATAGGGGGAAAAAAAAAACTAGCTGGGTATAGTGGAACATGCCTGCAGTCCTAGTTACTGGGGAAGCTGAGGCAAGAGGATCTCTTGAACCTAGGAGTTTGAGGTTGCTGTGAGGCTGTGAACTACTATGATGGCACAACACTCTACCCAGGGCAAGAGAATGAGACTTGGTCTCTCTCTCTCTCTCTCTCTCTCACACACACACACACACACAGAGAATATATGTTGATGCTGAGCATATTAGGCTGGTTTCTCCCAAAGCAAAGCCTGAGCCAAAGGTGTGCAGGCAATTTATTTTGGGAAATGATTCTAGAGAACAGAAGTGGAGGACAGTGGAGACTGCAACAAGGAAGGAAGGAAGGAAAGATAGCACAAGGGTGAGCTGTCAAGTTATTCATCATTGTGGGTAACTAGTGATGAACTGGTGATCAATTATTCATCACTGTGGGTAACCAGGACTCTCTGTGGAGGCAAGAGAAATACCCCAAGTGGGCACCAGCTCCTGTTCTTCAGGGACCAAGATGCTAAAGCCCTCACATTGTATGGATAACAGGGAGTTTCCCACAGGGTCCTGGATGGCCTAGGGCAAAGGCTGGACACAACATGAAGGGAAGGGAAGTGCTGTCAGCTCAGACCTGCAAGGAAGGAGCTCCCTGCTGGAGGAAAACAGCCTGAGAAGATGGGAGGAGGGTGAAGCACTGTGAGCGCCTGCTCCAAGGAGAGCCTCTTCAGCTGTCCAACAGAATAACCAACCTAAATCGAAATAGTAAGGCTCAAAGTTAGACATTAGGAAATGTTCACTGGCTTAATGGATAAGTTACTCATGTGAGTTAGGAGTGAAAAAGGATGACTGACTTTCCTGGAGACTTTAATGGAAAAATTCAAGAAAGATCTTTCTGCAACAATAGTCCTGTTTGGAAGAAAAATGAGAATGTCCAGACACTTTCTTTTTTTTTTTTTTGAGACAGAGCCTTAAGCTATTCCCCTGAGTAGAGTGCCATGGCATCACAGCTCACAGCAACCTCCAACTCCTGGGCTCAAGCGAGTCTCCTGCGTCTGCCTCCCAAGTAGCTGGGACCACAGGCACCCGCCACAGTGCCCAGCTATTTTTGGTTGCAGCCCTCGTTGTTGTTTGGCAGGCCTGGGCTGGATTCAAACCCGCCACCTTAGGTGTATGTGGCTGGCGCCTTAGCTACTTGAGCCACAGGCACCGTGCGGACACTTTCTTGACTTATCAAAAGTTCTGAGAGTTTGGTTCTGTTCCAACACTTTCTTCCCTCTCTCCTTCTTTCCCTTCCTTCATCCTAACCTCACACATCCCTTCAGCCCTTCCATATCACAGTTCTCCTTTCTCTGTTAAGCTGTATCCTGAATCTTAATTCAATTTAAGCTCAAATTCATGACAGAAAGTATAGCAATACCTGAATATTTGTTCTTAATATGTAACTTGAGGCAGGGAAGACAGCTAATTAGTTTGATTCCTTTGCCAATAAGTGGTGCTGAAAAAAAAGCATTAGTAAAAATCAGTTTTCCTTATCTTCATAGAGACTATTTGAATGTGAAATCCATTCCTTTTATAATTAAAAACATTTGACTTTGACCCACTTATTGACCAAAGTAAAACAAACATTTGTAACATCTTCGATGTAGTTTTAAATTCTTCTTCTTTTTTTTTTTGGCAGTTTTTGGCCAGGGCCGGGTCTGAACCCGCCACCTCCTACCAGTATAAGGGGCTGGCGCCCTACTCCTTTGAGCCATAGGTGCTGCCCTCCAATGTAGTTTTTAATCCTATACAATTTCATGATATTTACATACACTAAACTATCTGAATCCATCTAATTTAAGTACATTTTAAAACTTTCCACATAAGATATCAAACATGAGTTTCATTTATGAACATGTTTAAATATCACTGTAGTCTTGAGAAATAAACAAAAATAAAGAATGGACTATAAGAAAAAGTTAAACAATTCTAAAGCCATAAAAGTATAAAGGTTCAAATTCATTCTTAAAAACATACTCTGCGGCTCGGCGCCTGTGGCTCAAGAGGCTAAGGCGCCAGCCACATACACCTAAGGTGGCGGGTTCAAATCCCCAGCCCCGGCCCACCAAACAACAATGATGGCTGCAACCAAAAAATGGCCAGGCGTTGTGGCGGGCGCCTGTGGTCCCAGCTACTTGGGAGGCTGAGGCAGGAGACTCGCTTGAGCCCAGGAGTTGGAGGTTGCTGTGAGCTGTGATGCCATGGCACTCTACCCAGGGGGATAGCTTGAGGCTCCATCTCAAAAAAAAAAAACCATACTCTGCAAGGCAAAAACAAAACAACAAAACCCCCGAAAAACACACAAACATCTGACTTTCATAGTTGATACGAGTGAAGTGGTTGAGGCAGGATCATACTTAAACACGCAAATGCCGTTGGCAGCATCTGATGTGAATTCTATTTGCTGCTTAGATCCTAAACATAGATATTTATTTTTAGAATTATGTCTTACATTTACTCCCACTTAATACTCATTGGTCACCTATGATATACAGATTCTGTGTGATACTGTAGAGATACATATATCTGAAGAGATTCCCTGTTTTTAAGAATTTAAACTAACGTGTAGAAAACTCATTTAAAACTTGTATTTCAAATAGTATAGACAAGCTGGGCATGGTGGTTCATGCCTGTAACCCTAGCACTCTGGGAGGATGACGTGGGTGGATTGCTTGAGCTCAGGAGTTCAAGACCAGCCTGAGCAAGGGCAAAACTCCATCGCTAACAAATATAGAAAAAATAACTAGACATTTTTCTAGTGGGCCCCTGTAGTTCCAGTTACTCAGGAGACTGAGGCAGGAGGATTGCTTGAACCTAGAGTTTGAGGTTGCTGTAAGCTAGGCTGACACCACGGCATTATAGCCTGTGGTGAGAGAGTGAGACTCCACCTCAAAAAATAAATGAAATAAAATAAAATAGACCTTGGCTTAAAGGATGTGCATTGTTACCTGTAATCATATTCATAGTTATCTATTACTCTGAAAATACACTGTAGGCAAAAAGATAATAAAATAAAATAAGATATAAATTGGGAAGGAGGAAACAAAATTGTCTCTGCTCACAGATGACATAGTTGGCCATGTTGAAAATTCCACAGAACTGACAAAAACAAAACAAATTTCCTAGAACTAATAAGTGATTATAGCAAGGTGGTAGGATATAAGATTAATACATAAAAGTCAATTGTTTTTCTATATACCAGCAATGAACAATTGGAATTTGAAATTAAAAGTACCATACTATTAACATTAGCACAGAGAGATAGAAATATAAAAATATTTAGGCATAAACTAAACTAAATATGCAGAAGAACTATGAGAAAAACTCCAAATCTCTGATAAAAGAAAAGATTTAAATAAATGGAAAGATAGTCCATGTTCATGAATAAAACTCAATCTTGTTAAGATATCATTTCTTGGCTCGGCGCCTATAGCTTAACCAGCTAAGGCACCAGCCACGTACACCTAAGGTGGCGGGTTTGAATCCCCAGCCTGGATCCGCCAACAACAATGATGGCTGCAACCAAGAAATAGCCGGGCGTTGTGGCTGGCACCTGTGGTCCCAGCTACTTGGGAGGTGGAGGGAAGAGACTCGCTTGAGCCCAGGAGTTGGAGGTTGCTGTGAGCTGTAATGCCACGGCACTCTACCCAGGGGGATAGCTTGAGGCTCTGTTTCAAATAAATAAATAAATAAATAAATAAAATAAATAAAGATATCATTTCTTTCCAACTTGATCTAAGATTTACACGCAAAGGCAGAAAGACCTTGAATAGCCAAAATAATATTAAAGAAGAACAAAGCTTGGCGCCTGTGACTCAAGTGACTAAGGCACCAGCCACAAACTCCTAAGGTGGTGGTTCGAATCCAGCCCGGGCCTGCCAAAACAACAATGATGGCTACAACCAAAAAATAGCAGGGTGTTGTGGTGGGCGCCTGTGGTCCCAGCTAGTTGGGAGGCTGAGGCAGGAGACTCGCTTGAGTCCAGGAGTTGGAGGTTGCTGTGAGCTGTGATGCCATGGCACTCTACCCAGGGGGATAGCTTGAGGCTCTGTCTTAAAAAAAAAAAGAAGAACAACAACAACAACAAAGCAGAAGACTGACTCTACCCAACTTCAAGTTTTGCTACAAAGCTACAATAATCAAAATAGTGTGTTACTGGTGAAAGAATGGGCAAATAGATCAAATAAATTAAATAGAGCATCCAGAAATAACCCATACAAATGTAGTCAACTGATCTTTCAAAAAGAAGCAAAAACAATTCAATGGAGCAAGAGAAGGATAGTCTTTTTAGCAAATGGTGGTGGAATAACAAGAAATCCATATGCAAAAAAAAACCCTCGAAACACTGACTTTGCACCTTTCACAAAAATGAATTCAAAAATGGGTCACAGACCTAAATGTAAAACATAAAACTTATATAAAAGATAACAGAAGAAAATCTAGGTGACCGTGGATTTGGTAATGAGTTTTAAAATAGTATAACACCAAAAACATGATTCATGGGACTTCATTAAAATTAAAGTCTTAGTTTTGAAAGATACTGTTAAGAAAATAAAAAAAGAAAAAAGACACAAACTTCAGAGAAAGTCTTTGCAAAACACTCTCTGGTAAAGACTTGTATCCAAAATATGCAGAGAACTCTTGAAAATCTACTACAGGAAAACAAACAGCCCGATTAAACTGGCAAACTGTCTGAACAGACACCTCACCAAAGAAGACATACAGCTGGAAAACAAGCATATGAAAAGATGATCAACATCATATGCCATCAGAGAAATGCAAATTAAAGCAACAAGGAGATTCCAGTATACTCCTATTAGTAGAAATCCAAAATACTGGTCACCAAATGCTGGTGAATATGTAGAGTAACAGAAACTCTTATTCTTGCTAGCGAGAATGCAAAATGGTACAGTTACTTTGAGAGACAACTTGACAGTTTTTTTTTTTTAAACAAAGTTAAATATAGTCTTACCATATGATCCAGCAACCACACTCCTTGGTATTTACTCAACTGAGATGAAAACTTATGTCCACACAAAACCTGCACACAATGTTGGTAGCAGCTTTATTCATATTTGCCAGAACTTGGGAATAATCAAAATGTCCTTCAATAGGTGAATGGATAAGTGAACTGTCCTATCCATAGCATGAAATATTATTCAGCGATAAGAAGAAATCAGCTATCCATCCACAAAAAGAAATGAGCCATAAAGTCACAAAAAGACATGGAGGAATCTTACATGCATCTTGCTAGGTGAAAGAAACCCATCTGAAAGGGCTGGGAAAGGTATGATTCCACCTATACAACATTCTGGAAAAGGTAAAACTATAAAGACCAAAAAAGATCAGTGGTTTCCAGGGGTTTAGGGAGTTTAGGGGAAGAGAAGAGGGAAGAATAAGGCAGAACATGTGGGATTTTTATCACTCAGAAATGGAACACAAAATTTCTTATCCACCTTCTAGCTTAAAGGTAAAAGTCTGCAAAATTTTTCTGTAGAAGGTCTGAGAGTAGATACTTTAGGTTTTTGTGGGTCCTACAGTCCATCACAGCTATTCAGCTCTGCTGTTGTGATATAAAACAGCCATAGACAGTATGTAAATGAATGGACATGATGGTGTTTCAATAAAACTTTATTTATAAAAATGGGTAGAGTGGGGCTGGGCATAGTGGCTCAAACCCGTAATCCTAGCACTGGGAGGCTGAGGCAGGTGGATTGCCTGAGCTCAAGAGTGAGCCCCCATCTCTACTAAAAATATATATATTACAAAAAACTAGCTCAGGGCTGTGGCAGCTACTTATAGTCCCATTTGTTTGGAAGGCTGAGGTAAGAGGTAGCTCAAGCCTAAGAGTTTGAGGTTGCTATAAGCTATGATCCCAAGGTGCTCTACCTAGGGCACAGAGTGAGACTTTGTCTTTTAAAAAAAAAAAAAAAGTAGATAGAGCGGGCCATTATTTGCCAACATCTTCCTTAGGCCTTGAAACAGCAATGCTGGACCAAAGCCCAAAGAAAGGGAGAGATTGGGGTGGTGCCTGTGGCTCAGTGAGTACAGCACAAGCCCCATTTACTGAGGGTGGCAGGTTCAAACCTGACCCCAGCCAAACTGCAACAAAAAAATAGCCAAGCATTGTAGTGGGCTCCTGTAGTCCCAGGTACTCCGGAGGCTGAGGCAAGAGAATAGCTAGAGGTTGCTGTGAGCTGTGATGCCATAGCACTCTACCAAGGATGACAAAGTGAGACTCTGTCTCTAAAAAAAGAGAAAAGAAAAGAAAAAATAGAAAAGGAGAAATTAAAGAAAGGGAGGAAAGACAAAAAAGGAAGGAGAGAAAGAAGGAAGATGACAGGTGTCACTCGGTGTACATTTACTTAATCATTTGTTCCAGAATTATTTTAATCCTCTGGGGGTTTTTTTGTCTTTTTTTTTTTATTAAGCCAAATACACATAGATCATGAATACATTCATGCATATGTGGGGTACAATGTTAATCCTCTGTTTTTATGAACTGTGCTAAGCATCGGAGATTTAAAACAGAGAGAGTAATAAAAAGTTGAGCATGAGGAAATCCCTGTCCTGAAGGTACCTATCATCTAGAAGGAGCATATATTCATGTAATAAGAATGATAATAAACTGTGACCGCCTCAACATCCCGCCCCCCACAGCATGATCCCTATCCGCACCCAAGCATGCCTGAAATAATTTGGAAACTACAATCTTTTTTTTTTTTTTTTGCTCAGTAATGTGTGAAAAGTAATGACAAGAATTGAGTTCTCAGGTGCCCTAGGGGCAGTGAAAGGGGTTTAGAGGTTAATGGGTGAAGGTGGTATGGGTAGGATGACCAGACGTCCCGATTTGGGCGGGACAGTCCCGCTTTTCAACAATCTGTCCAGCGTCCTGCGGCGTTTTTAAAAAGTCCTGATTTTTGGAAAGAATGCACGAACGGGCTGGAGAACAAGAAGGGAATATATGGTTTTCGGCCGCCATATGGCTATTT
>NW_003852483.1:4146597-4147941 GCF_000181295.1 Otolemur garnettii | reverse complement strand
GGCTGGTCTCAAACCTGTGAGCTGAGGCAATCCACCTGCCTTGGCGTCCCGGAGTGCTGGGAGTACTGGTGTGAGGCCCTGCCCCCGCCCCCCCCCCCCGCCATATTGTCTTGCCTTACAGATGTTAAAATCTGGTCACCCTAGGTATGGGGGGAGAGATGAACTGCCAGACAAAGCACAGAGCTAACAGGGGGATGTGATACAGTTTCTGTGCTCCCAGGTGAATTATGGATTCTCCTTGTCCTCCCTGCTGGAAAATATCAGTAATGCATTCAACTACCACTCATAGGTTGTGAAGTTGGAGGTGTCCTGAGGGATTTTTAAAAAGTGCTCATGTGGCCAGAGAGCAATGAGAGGGAAAGGCCATGGGAAATCTGCCTACCCCACCTCCCATCCCCAGCCCCTGGAAACCAGTATTCTGCTCTCCATCTCTGTAATGTTGTTGTTACAAGCATATTTTATAACTAGAACCGTACAGGATGTAACCTTTAGAGACTGGCTTTTTCCACTTCATGTAGTTCACTCCACGTCCATCCAAGTTGTTGCTGTATCAGTAGATAATTCCTTTTTATTGCTGAGTAATAATCGTTGGTGTGGACTCCCACACCTTAAGCATTCACCCACTGAAGGCCATGTGGATTGTCTCCAGTTCTTGGCTATAACAAATAAAGCTGTTCTAAACATGCATGTATGTGTTTTACTGTGGATACAAGTAAATTCACTGGTAATACACTGCTCATTTCTCTAAGATATATGACCAGTGGTGTATAGGCTAAGCATTATCATAGTACATTTTTTAGTTTGAAAAGAAACTACCAACCTAGATTACCCATTGGCTGTGCCATTTTATATTCTCACTAGTATGAGAGATTCAATTTCTCTATAACCTCTATCACTGCTTTTTATTGCTGTTCTAATAGGTGTGGAGTGGAGCATCATCATGGTTTTAATTTGCATTTCCCTAAAGATTAGTGATGTGGAACATCTTTTCACGTCCCTGTTTGCCATCCACAGAGGCCATCAGTAAAATGTTCACTCATTATCTTTTGCCCATTTTCTAGTCGCACTGATTTTTTTTAATGTTGAGTTTGATGATTTTTTGCATATTTGTTGAATCTGTGGTGTGCAAAATATTTTCAAATCTGTGGCTTGTTTTTTGTATAGGGTCTTTGGCAGAGCAAAAGTTTAAAATTTTGATGAGGTCCCATTTATCAATTTTCACTGTTGTGGATTATGCCTTTGGGGCCAAATCTAAGAAGTCTTTAACCCTAAATCCATTTACTTCCTCATTTATTAATTTTTCTTTTTCTTTCTTTCTTTCTTTCTTTCTTTTTTTTTTTTTTT
>NW_003852483.1:4141160-4146478 GCF_000181295.1 Otolemur garnettii | reverse complement strand
CTGGGACCATAGGCGCCTGCCACAATGCCCGGCTATTTTTTGGTTGCAGCCATCATTGTTGTTTGGCGGGCCCAGGCTGGATTCGAACCGGCCACCTTAGGTGTATGTGGCTGGCGCCTTAGCCACTTGAGCCACAGGCACCAAGCCTATTAATTTTTCTTAAAGGCTTTATAGTTTCACCTTTTACATTTATGTCTGTGATCTATTTTGAGTTAAGGTGTGAGGTTTGGGGGGGGTTACTTTAGTTTTTTATTTGTTTGTTTATGGTTGTTCCATGTCTCCAGAACCATTTGTTGAAAAAGTGATCTTGCTTCTATTTAATTATTTTTGCACCTTTATCAAAAATCAGTTGAACATGTACGTATGGGTTCTCTATCTGTTCTATTAACCTATGTGTATATTCCTTCATTAATACCACACAGTCTTAACAACTGCAACTATAGCAAGTCTAAACATCAAGTAGAATGATTCCTCCTGTTTGATTTTTTTATCTTCTATTTTTTATTTTTCTAGAGATTGGGTCTCACTCTATTGCCCAGGCCTGAACTCGAACTCCTGGGCTCAAGCAATCCCACCACCTCAGCCTCCTGAGTAGCTGGGACTACAGGCACATGCCACAGAGCCTGGCTCCACTTCATTCTTCTTTTTCAAAATGTTTTAGCTATTCTAGGTCCTTTGCTATTTCACAGAAATTTGGAACATACTTAGCAATGTCTTTAAACAACTTTGCTAGGGTTTTGATAGGAATTGCATTATATCTGCAGAACTGTTTGTGAAGAACTGACATCTTTACTATGATGAGTCTTTCAATCCATGAACACAGTATATCTTCCCATTTAACTTTTATTTCTTTTTTCAGCTTTTTGCAATATTCAGCAATGTGAACACATTCTGTTAGATTCATATCTCTTTCATTGGGGAGAGTACAATCGTAAATGGTATTGTGTTTTTAATTTTAGTTTTTACATGTTTGTTCCTAGTACATAAAAGATGCAGTTGATTTTTGTGTGTTGATCTTCTATTGTGTAAATGTGCTGAACTCAGTTATTAGTTCTAAAAAGTTTGGGAAAATTCCTTGGGATTTTCTATGTGGATGATCACATCATGTCAGTTTTATTTATTTTTCTTGTCTTATTGTACGTGCTAGAACCTTCAGTATTATGTTGACTATAGTAGTGAGAGTTGTACACCCTTGCCTTGCTCCTGATCTCAGGGAAAAACATTCAGTCCTTCACTATTCACTTTGACATTAGCTATAGCTTTGGGGTAAATGCTTTAATTAAGTTTAGAAAGCTTCCTGCTATTCTTACTTTGCTGCAAGATTTGTTCATGAGTTGGTGGTGGATTTTGTGCATTTGATACGATCATAAAAACATTCTCTTCTTTAGTCTATTGACAGGTTGATTTTTGAATATTAAACCAACTTTGCATATCTAGAATAAATTCCAATTGGTTGTGTATAATTCTTTTTATTGTTGGATTCAATTTGCTAGTATTTTGATGATTTCTGAGCTTAAGTTCATAAGAGATATTGGTGTATGGTCTTCCCTCCCTTCCTCCCTTCCTCCCTTCCTTCCTTCCTTCCTTCTCTCTCTCTCTTCCTCTCTTTTCTTCTATCGTTGTCTAATTTTGGTATTAGGATAATACTGGCCTCATACAATGAGTGGAGAAGAGCTCCTTCCTCTTCTATTTTTCTGGAGATTGAGTAAAATTGCTTCAGTTCTTCTGTAAATGTTCATTAGAATTCTCTAGCGAAATTGTGCTTGGGGATTACTTTTCTCAGAGGCTTTTTAATTATAAATTAAATTTCCTTAATGGTTATATGATTATTCAGATATCTGTTTCATTTTGGTTGCATTTTGATAGTTTGTGCTTTTTAAGGAATTGCTCCATTTCTTCTATGTTCTTGAATTTATGAGCAAAAACTTCCTCGTATTAGTCCCTTGTTTTTTCCTTAATGACTTTGGGATCTATCATGATATCTCATTTTGTTCTGACATTGATGGTTGGTATAGCCTCTTTCTATTATTAACTTTTCTAGAAGTTTATCAACTATCAACTATTGATTTTTTTTTAATGGGCCAGGTTTCTGTTTCATTGATTTTGGGGCACTATTTTCTTTGATTTTTTAAAATTATGTCCTCCCTTCTGTTTTGCTGTGTTTTAATTTAGGTTTTCCTTTTCTATCTTCTAGGAAGTTAGATTGTGAATTTCAGATGTTTTCTTTTTTCAAACATAAGCTGTTAGTGCTGTGAGTTTCTTCCTCACTACAGCATACTTTAGCTGTATCCCACAGAATTTGATGTATGGTAATTTCATTTTTATTTACTTCTCTGAATTGCCTAATTTTTAAATTGATGAATAATAATTGCACATATTTATAGGATACATAGTGATATTTCAAAAAGTATAATTTATAGTGATCAGGTTAGGGTGACTAACATAGCCCTCACTCAACATTTATCATTTTTTTTTGTTGGGAATGTTCAATATCCTCTTTCTAGCTATTTGAAACTATATAAACTTCTCTGCATTTTTGAGCCTCCTAAGAATTTCTAAATCACACTTTATGGGTGAAGCAAAAAGTAATAAGCACAATATCAGATGGCATTATACTTTTTGCTTCACCCATAAAATATGATTTAGAAAGTCATAAGGAGGCTAGTCTATTTACTCCTGTTTTTGCCCAATTTTTTGTTCTTTCCTTACTGATTTTCTTATACACATATATGTACATATATATCCTTCAGGAATGAATAGGAAATAAAGACATGCTTAGATGTAGATAAAGTAAGAGAATTTATTCCTAGCAGACTACCCTTAAGGAATGGCTAAGAAAAGTTCTCCAAACAGAATGAAAATGATAACAGAAGGCGGCTTGAAAATCAGTAAGGAGGGGGTGGTGCCTATGGCTCAGTGAGTAGGGCGCTGGCCCCATATACCGAGGGTGGCTGGTATATATATATATATATGTGTATATATATATATATATATATATATATACTTTTGGGGAGGGGTAGAGACAGAGTCTCACTTTATTGCCTTCGGTAGAGTGCCATGGCATCACACAGCTCACAGCAACCTCCAACTCCTGGGCTTAGGCGATTCTCTTGCTTTAGCCTCCTGAGTAGCTGGGACTACAGGCACTTGCCACAACGCCTGGCTATTTTTTTGTTGCAGTTCAGCTGGGGTCGCGTTTGAACCCGCCACCCTCAGTATACGGGGCCGGCACCCTACTCACTGAGCCACAGGCACCACCCCCTCCTTACTGATTTTTAAGCCTTCTTCTGTTATCATTTTCATTCTGTTTGGAGAACTTTTCTTAGCCATTCCTTAAGGGTCAGTCTGCTAGGAATAAATTCTCTTACTTTATCTTCATCTAAGCATGTCTTTATTTCCTGTTCATTCCTGAGGATATTTTTGCCAGACATAAAATTCACAATTTATAGTCCCTTTCTTCTAGCACTTGAAAAATGGTTTCTACTTTCTTCCAATACCATGATTCCAGATGTCTGCTTTCATGATTGTTTTCCTTTATCTTCAGTTTCATTGTGATGTGTTTGAACATGGTTTCCTTGGGTTTATCCTATTTGTGGTTGATTTGGCTTATTTAATCTGTAGATTTAGATCTTTTGCCAAATGTAGAAAGTTTTCCACCACTATTTTTTGGCAAACTTTTTCAGTCCTTTTATGAATGCTAGATCTTTTTGTAATAGCCTCACGAGTCCTGCAAATATGGTTCTTTATTTTTTTTTAATTTTCTCTTTGTTGTTTGTATTGGTTAATTTTTACTGTTTATTTTCAAGTTCACTGCTTTTTTCCCCTGTCATATTTATCCAACTATGGAACCCATCTGATGAGTTTCTTTTTTGTCTTTTTTTTTCAGTTATTATACTCTTCAACCTTATAATTTCCTTTTGATTCTTTTTTTATGTATTCTATTTCTTTATTCCTTTTTTTTTTTTTTTTGCAGTTTTGGCCAGGGCCAGGTTTGAACACACCACCTCCAGTATATGGGGCCCTACTCCTCTGAGCCACAGGCACCACCCTGTCTTCTGTTTCTTTAGTAAGACTTACTGTTGTTTTATTTGTAAAGTATACTTGTAATTGATCTTTTGAAATATTTTTTTATAATGGCTGCTTTAAAATCCTTGTCAGTTAATTTCAACATTCAATTCATCTTGGTACTGGTATCTGTAGGTTCTCTTTTCTCATTGTAGTTGCAATTTTCCTGGTTTTTGGTAAGAACCAAGAAAATGAGTTTTGACTGTGTCCTAACATTTGGATATTCTTAATATGTTAAGAGACTTTAGATCCCACTTAAATCTTCCCACAGGCAGTCACCCTACTGAGGTCTGGAACACAGGTCCTGACCTGCTTCCGCAGGCTGTGGTTGGAACCATATCTGTGCTGCCTCCATCTCTGCAGTGTTGGGGGGTGGGGAACTAGGGTATGTGGCCCTGGGCCACCTTTTGCCACTGATGCAAGAGGTATGAACAGAAAAATTAAAAGTACAAATATCAAGATATGTTCAGTAAATGAAATTTTCTTCTTCTTCTCTCTCTGCTAAGAGGAATCAATTTTATATATAGCTCCACTTCAGGTTCTCTAGCCATTTCCAGTTTTAAAATCCCATCTCCTTCAGGGAAGTTTTCTTCAAAATATAATCATTGTCCTATCATCCTTCCTTCCTCTTGGCCACACATCTCAGGAATCAGGGTTGAAAGGACTCACCGCTCATCACCAATGGGCAGGGAGGGCCTGTCAGCTCCCACGAGCAGGTGTGTGTCTGCGGTTCACCTCCTCAGCCTGTGCTCCCAGAACTGGTTCCTTTGTGTGGGTCCCTGAGTGATCTGGGGCTACCTCATGTCTTCAAGTTCCATCATGCATCCTGCCTCATGCCCAGCTCCTCAGCCTCTGCCCCCTTTGCCTGTCTGAGTGACATATTGTGGGGTTGGCATATGGGCCCCATTCCTGGGCATCTTCTACTCCATCCTTTAGTTCAGAGGATTCCAAAAATCTTTGCCCTACCAGAGTGTCAGGAGCCAAATGACGCCAGATGGCCGCGCATCCCCACCCTCAGGAGTATGCTAACCTTTATCAGATAAGAAGCTGCTTTTCCCTTATCAGACAAGGAGCTGTTCTTCCCAGAGAAGCCATAAAATGTTTCAGACACATCGTTTACATTCCCAGCAGGAGATTGATGCAAGCTCTAACTCCCACATTCCTCTACCCCACCTCTTGTCTTCTCTGAGTGCTATAAAAACTGACCTATTACCTCCATTAAAACAGACCTTGACAAGAAATCTGCTTGGTCT
>NW_003852483.1:4102353-4129695 GCF_000181295.1 Otolemur garnettii | reverse complement strand
GTCCCCCTCCCGAGTTTTGATATGTTCACCCCCAGACATAAAAGAGCCCTTCAGTTCATTCCATTCCTAGTAGGACTTGGTGTCACTGCCGCCCTAGGTACCGGGTCAGCAGGAGTAGGAATTGCAGTAGATTCCTATCAGAAATTATCTCAACAATTAATCTCAGACTTAAATGTCATGTATGAATCTCTAAAAGACATTCAAGACCAAGTTGATTCCCTGGCTGAAGTAGTTCTCCAAAATCGTTGAGGATTAGACTTACTAACCGCGGATAAAGGAGGAATTTGTCTCACCCTCCAAGAAAAATGTTGTTTTTATGCTAATAAATCAGGCATTGTAAGGGACAGAATCAAAAAACATCAAACAGAATTAGAACAAAGGCGCAGAAAACTTTTTGAAAACCCTTTATGAAATATGTGGAATGGCGTCCTTCCCTATCTCCTCCCTCTCCTTGGACCCCTAGTTAGCTTCCTTTTAATCCTCTCTTTTGGACCTTGGATTTTCAGAAAAATCACAGATCTTATCAAAAGCCAAGTCAATACAGCTCTTAAAAAAACAGTCGAGGTTCACTACCATCGCCTCACAACCCAGGATGTAAGTCCTGAAGAATTTAGTACTCCCCTTGAAACCCCCTCTACAGCTCTTAATTTTACTCTTCTTGCCCCGGAGGCAAGACCTTCTTGGCTTTGCAGGCTGTGGAGATGCCAATGACGGGATTATTGTGATGCCACAAGCTAGAGGCATGCCGTTCCCTGGCTGCAAAGAAACTCCATGACGGGATTATTGTAGGTCCACAACCTGAGCCCTTCAAAAAGAAAGATACCAGGAGTGGAAGCCACCTACATAGCCTAAGACAGAGACCTTGCCCATTCTTTTTTAAAACTACGGCACTAGATGTGGATGCCCATCACATAGCCTAAGACAGGTCCTCCACCCGTGTTTACTAGCCAAGCTTAATTAAAGAATAGAGGGGGAGATGTCAGGAGCCAAATGACGCCAGATGGCCGCCCATCCCCACCCTCAGGAGTATGCTAACCTTTATCAGATAAGGAGCTGCTTTTCCCTTATCAGACAAGGAGCTGTTCTTCCCAGAGAAGCCATAAAATGTTTCAGACACATCGTTTACATTCCCAGCAGGAGATTGATGCAAGCTCTAACTCCCACATTCCTCTACCCCACCTCTTGTCTTCTCTGAGTGCTATAAAAACTGACCTATTACCTCCATTAAAACAGACCTTGACAAGAAATCTGCTTGGTCTTGTTTCTCTTTCTCGCCCATTATTCTTTACAGGCTGGGTCCCCCTCGCCCCACGAATAACCGTGTCCCGCAGGACGGGACACCAGAGGGTCGCACAGAGTACTTAACTTACCAGCTCATCTCAGCTCCCACCAGCATCTCTCTCCTGACTGTGTCTCCTGGCAGGCACTTCTTGCTTAATGAGTCACATCGAAGACGCAATTGCCAGCCCATCTTCTCATATTCTTGTAAGCCCCCCAACATCACTCTGCCTCCTTCTCAAAGACCACAAACCCACTTACTTTCCTTCCTACTCTTCCTACTTTCTTTGCTTTCTACTCTCATATCTTGTCCCTCCCACCTGTAGGTCCCTCAACTACTAGACACTGTCTGGTAAAGATCAGGTTTGGCAGACCACTTGGGGTCACTTCCACATTGTCTCAGAAGCTCCAACCAAGGTCTCCACAAGCACTGAGTGACTGCCCTGCTCCCTAGGACACTTCACTTTTATTTATTTTTTTAATTTCTGGGTTGTATTTTTTGTGTGTGGCGGGGTCTTTTTGTTGTTGTTGTTGCTGTTGTTTTATTTCAAATACTAGAATAGTCCCTTGGGCTCTGTGGGGCTCCCCATGCTCACAGCTCCTTTCCCACATACTTACTGCCTCTCCCCCACAGCAAATGTATTTCAAGGAAAGCACTTTTTAAAAGAAGCAATTAACATTGGGTTCTCTGCTAACCTACAGAATGAAAGGAGCTGTTTGCATCTGTGGTACATAGACTGAGCTTCTTTTGTCTGGCACCAGGTCTCCAGCCACATCCAGACAAGGCATTTATCCATAGAACTGAACTAGATTTCCCCACATCTGCCCCAAACCAGCCACATGGTTGAGGAGAAGGACAGCTAGAAATTTTTTTTAATCAACTCCAAGACCTAATTCATGTTTCACCAAATCTCCCACCCCATCCTCTCACCCCAAACTTTGGGATTTCTTTGAGATTTCTCCCAGGGGAGAAAGCTTTTACAGGGGAAAAGCTAAAACAAAAAGGTGCAAGATCCTGGTGCTCAGCGAAGATGATCCATGCACCGGGACACCAACCGGCAGGGGCTTCTGCCTCTCCAGCTCGTGCTCCAGCCACCTCCTGACCCTTGGCTGCAAAAGCAGGATCCTGGGCTGCAGCATCTCAGGATCTGGCAGAGCCCCAGGCGACATCATTCAACTTGGCCACCCTCAAGCTGGCTGGTGACAGTGAGGATTTTCTCTGGAGCAGATTCCGTAGCTTGGGGATGTGGTCATCATCCCGAGGTTCTTGTCTGGTCCTGTACATGGAAGCTGCTTAGTCTTCATCTAGACTTTGGCCACTTGTGGTCTCCTGAGTCTGTGTACTTTTGCCCCATCTGGAATCTTCTGACGAGGAAGTCGGCCCCTCCAGGGTTGTGTGCTGGGCTTGGATATCTGGCCTTTGGCTTTGCTGCCTCAGCCCTCTCAGGGAGAACACCTCCTTCCTCCAGCATGTCCTGCTTCTCCTCGCCAGTCTCCTCTGCCTGGTTCTCACCTTCTTGTTTCTGGGATGTGGAGGGACTGGGCGGGACCAGACTGTGGAGAAAGGAAGGGGGAGGGAGGACAGGGACAACCTGCTGCTGCTTTAGCTCCCGTTGCTCTCACTTTTACTTTTAAACCAGCTGTTTCCGCCGTCTCCACTGCATCCCTGCTAAGGAGACAGTCCTCCCGGACCTCGCACTTCTGCCTGCGGTGCTGGGATCCAAGAACGCACAGCCCTGATGGTGCTTTCCCTGGGCCTTTTCACGGGATCGTCTGCAGCAAGAAACCTCAAGAGACGGTGTAAGGTTTCTCTCTGGGACAAGGAAGAGGCTGGTTCACTGCTTGCTATTACAGCAGTAGATTCTTCACATTCACATTTTTCTCATACAACACAAGTGTGTGTGGAGATGTTATCCAGTGCTCCATGTCCACCCCATGGGACTTGAGGGACAAAAGGAACTGATACAAACATGCAAATGCTTGGGCTGCTTGTTATGCTGTGATTAATAAAGAGTTTTGTCTGGGACCCACTGGTACCAGATTAATAGGGTCCAGCAGCCTATCACTATCAGCTATATGCAGAGACAAGGATAAGGTCCACCAAACTTTGTCAGAAGGCCAGTGATTCTGGAGAACAGTGAGAGTAGCCTGTTCTGCCTCTGTTCAATTCTTTTTTTTTTTGAGACAGAGACTCAAGTTGTCACCCTGGGTAGAGTAGCCTGGCATCGCAGCTCAGAGCAACCTCCAACTCCTGAGCTTAAGTGATCCTCCTGCCTTGGCCTCCTAAGTAGCTGGGACTACAGGTGCCCACCACAATGTCAGGGTATTTTTTGGTTGCAGCCGTCATTGTTGTTTGGCTGGCCGAGCTGTATGTGGCTGGCACTTTTGAGCCACAGGTGCTGAGCCTAAATTCTTCTGGCCTATATTTTTTTTTGCAGTTTGTTTTGGCTGCGGCTGGGTTTGAACCCACCACTCTTGGTATATGGGGCCAGCGCCCTACTCCTTGAGCCACAGGTGCACCCCTAATAGTTTCTATAATGGGAATACAAGGAAACAAACCTAGAAAATTTTCACTTTATTTGATAGGAAGTAACATCAAAGTAGTCTTATTCTGATAATACAAAGTGTTTAAACATAAAGGTAATTTCCACTTAACAAAATAGCTAAGAGAATCATTAAAGAAAACATTATATCATCAAAGTAATCTTTACTAATATCAAAACCCCTGTTATCTATGTGCAACTGCTTCCTCAGGTCTCCTGAGGTAAACATCCTCACAGTCATGATGAAACCTTAACTAGATTGAAATGAAACTGAGCTGCAGAGATAGAAAGGTGGACCCCACTTTGATGCAATAATTGATAAAATTTATTACACCTGCAGAGGGCTGATCCCTTCTTAGAGGCATGCAGCCTCGAATAGCAGGTGAGAAATCTTTTTATACTATTATTCTGCATAATCAGCAAGCTAGCGCAATACAGAAGCCAATCATAGGGGTTAGCGAGGGGTCGCAAGGTGAGGGTACGGGTTGATTCATAAATCACAAGCTACATCACAAACACTTTACTTCATCATCATAAGATGGGGTATATCATAAAGGGTTACACAATTCAGGGTGGGGGTACATGCTAACTTAACTCACAATTCATCAAATAAAGGGTGCAAACAAGTATTGGGTAAGTTTCCGAGAACAACTTGGGCCTAAAACCAATTTGAGCCCTTTTCACCCAAGGCTTTATTTGGAATCCACCCCTCCCTCCCTTCCTTCTCTTATCTTCTCAAACTTCTTCCCAGAACTTAACTTCTCCTCCCTTGTGGGGGCTGAGGCTAAAAGGCTTAGGAGAAATTCCTTTTTCAATTGTAAGGGGTTTGTTGTATTCCTTACTGGTCTTTGGGGGGTTAGGGGCTGGTGGCTTGGTTATTACAAGATAATCATGGGAGGTGTGCGGGGAAGGCTGAGCAGACCAGGTCAGTCATACTGCTTCAGTTTAGCTTCTCAGACTCCATTTTGCAGGCCGCTTTTCTGGCTTTAATAGGACTCTCCTATCTTCTGTCAACGTAAATGAAATAGTAACAGGCTAATGTATTACATCAAAATTTAAAAATCAGATGTGTTTGTAAAATGAAATTTCTCCCTCCTACCATTTTTCTTCCCTTCCCTCTCCTCCCTCTTTCTGTCTCTGTCTCTCTTTCAAATACCAGATCTGATGCTTTATCAGTACTATCCTTAGGACTTTCACCATCTGTAGGCTGCTCACAGCTACCCCCAATTCAGTTCTTGTTTGCCTTTGGCATAAAGGCAAAAGATGATCAGATCACATAGCCAGAATTCTTCAGGGAAATTTAGGAAATAATAAACTGTCGTATCACGTGGTTTTTACTGTTGTCTCTTACGAACATGAGTGGAGCTGATCCTTATCCATACAAAAACACTAGAAAGCTCCCTGCGTTTGCCCAGTCCTCTGCCTGCTCCATAAGGGGAAATGCATGTGAGCTCAAGGGGGTTTCTACTCGCTGTCAGGGCAGCAGTGTTGCAATTTTCCCATTCGATAACCCAACCTCCTAAGTGATGGAAATTCTCTCTCTTCCTTCAAGCTCTGGCCTTTGGCCTCCCCCTCCAGCTGCCATCATATGTACAATAGAGAAGGTCCCCCTGGCAAGCAAAGCCTTCTGTATTCCCTAGTGATTCTGCACCCGCCCTCTGTCAGGAAGAGAGATTGTGCTTGACATCCATTGGTCAGTGGGAAATGGACACGTCTGGAATTCTTCCTCACCAGGGAGATCTCAGATTTCCTCCAGAGTTGTGAGCTGACATGCACGTAAGCTAAGCCCTTTCTTTAGATATATATGCCGTTTTATCAGCGGAGGCTCATTATATACAATTGGAAGGTGATGCCTTAGAAAATATTTTTTAATCCATGTTAATAAAAAAAGGCAAAAATTCATAGTTATCTGGGTGAGGTTAAAATGAACACTTTTCTCCACCTGAGTGATCCTCATTGATGACTTCCTCTATGGCTCCAGAGGCACTGGGTAATTGCTCACCGCATTCCTCCCCACCCCTCCCTTTTGCTTTGATTTGCGGTTTTTTAACTTAAAAGTCTCCTGCTGAGGTGAACAATATGGCATTAAGGAGATTAAAACTTTGAAGTGATAAACACTTGGGACTTGAGACCTGTTCTCAGAAGATAAATTAGCTCACTTCAAATTGCCTAGGAAGTGTTATACAATGATATGAATTTTAGCATCTCTTTCAATGCCTGCTCTTATGTCTGGTAATATAAAGAAAGCTGCGCCTAACACAGCAAGGTTCTTTCTCTTCTAGCCCTGCTCCCAATGGACATGAAGAGATGCTAGAAAAATACAAGAGGGAAAAGAACCTTGGCTCTGAGCCAGAACTGAGAAAATAACATGGAGAGGAAGAAACCCTGGAAACAAGCATAAGGACCTCACCACCCAAGGCACCGTCTTTAAGCCAAGTACAGAAATACAGGAGCAATGTGGTAAAAACATTACTGTAACATTAATAAGGAATGAGAAAACTATGGAAAATATATTTTTTCTGCTTGGAATATAGAACCAAAACAAACCAATGTGAAACTTGCAATTGTGTAAGCGCCCACGGGGAGCTAACCAGTCACAGCAGATGGTTTGGGTCCCCTTGTTAATTGCTGCAAATGATTGAGTGTTTTATCCTTTAAGATTTTAAATTCAGGCTTGTAACCACCATATGGTCTCTTGTCATCTGCATAGTTATCTGTCACTTGAACAGTGACATATTTATCATACGGAAAAAATATTTGCAGAGTGAATGATGAATTGGTACTAGAAAAAAATACTCATTAAAGTCCTGTTTCTGAAAGTGATTCCTGATCATCACCTCACGTCCCCAAAACGACACGACTCAGAAGGTAAAGGAGTGCCCTGGAGTAAAGTGTGAAGTAAACCTACTCTTCTGTTTCAATGTCAGCTTCTTTGTAACACCCTGAGCATATTAATTTTTACTAATTTTGCACAAATGGAAATGAAAACGGAGATAAATTATTGAAATTCTTGCAGCCTCCTTGCCTCCAGCCTCACACACTCGTTACCCTGGGGGAAGACAGTGGCTTGCTGTTCAGCTTGTCCACCTCCCCCTACAGAGCACAGTGGCCATGTTCCAAAAAAGCTGTTTCCTTACCATTCCACGAATGTAGATCTCTTACACTGTGGTTTTTTGTTTTATCTTTTTCTTTCCTGGAATGGTGGGTTTGTGAGAATTAGGGCCTTTCTTTCTATGACCCCTCAGGAAAGTTGCAGCTGTCCCTGATGGTCACTGTATTAGGATTTTTAAAGTGTGGGTCCTATGAAGAAGCAAATCAAATCTGACCTCATCTGGGCAGCAAGATGTAGAGACAGGTGCTCACAAAATTATTGAGCCACACACAGTTTCTTTCATGTTAAGTAAAAGGGCAATTGTGGCTCATTTTCTTCCTAGGACTGGCTTTGTCCCTCTAAATTACTGCTAACTGAATTTGGCTACAGTATTTCCCTGTGTTGCACCTATGTGCATAATCAAGTTTCTCTGCTTTCCTTTGAGGAAAAGAGTAAGGGCTGGAGCAAGGATGATGAAAGAGAGAGAGAGAGAGAAAAGAGAAGAAATTGAGAAAGACAGTATCCCACCAAGTGTTGCATGCATCTTTCTCAAGTCAGGTGTGACAGAGGGTCATGGACGTGGGTGGTGCTTTGAGACACTTCCACAGGCTGGGATGGGACCATGGCACATCTGGAAAAGAGAATAACCTCTTAAAAGCATTTATTATCTGGAAAACAACATTTTTTACTTCCAGGGAGAAATGGCTATGGGAAGCTGAAGAATCCTTTACCAAAACGTGATGAAAAACCACAGAGAACAAAAACACACACACATCATTAGTCAGCTAGTGAGGAGAAGAGGGGATTTATAGCCCTAATCTCTGCACAGTGGAGGTCACAGGAAGAAACACAATAGCCTGGCTGGATTTGGAGAACTTTCTAACCTCCAAACATTCCCTTACATAAGGGGAAAGAAGTGGGCAAACAGAATTTTGAGAACTCTCACTCATACTTTTCTTGCTATCACATGTTAATGAGAAAAGAAGGCAGGGGTAGGGGGAAGATATAAAGAAAACCTGAGAAAAGGGATGCCTACGCTTTCACTGCAGGGATGAGAAAAGGCAACTGGGGTCTTTCAAGTTTCCCATTTTTGTTCCTTTAAGCTGGGAGGAGAATAAAGGCAAAATTATTAAAGTAACAAGGATCTACTAATTCTCACGAAAAATGGAATGTAAAAGAAGGGAAGAGAAAGAAAAGAAGGGAAGAGAAACAAAACCACAGGCTCCCTGCAAGCAGGAGAATCAGGAAGGAGGAGGACAGACTCTGGGAAGGATATGGGGTTTCAGCTCCCAACCTGGACAGGGTGGACCGCGGAGTAGACTGGGGCAGAACTGAGGCTGTCATGGTGGGTGGCACGAGTCTGAGTCACCCCTACAGTAATGAATGCCGCTGGCACGAGATGAAGCCAAACCGCAGAAAAAAAGTAAGAGCCAGATGGGCCAGTCAGAGTTATGCCCAGCCTCCGCTCAGCTCCCCCATCTTGAGGGGGCCCCAACCTAGGAAGGCAGCGAGGACAGCCAGGTCGAGCCTCGTCAAGGTCTAACTGGCGCTGGGCGCGGGCTCAGGCCGGCTGCAGAGGCAGTGGACGGACAGTGGGACCTACTTCAAAGCCTCAGAGCTGCGTCAGGTGAGCAGGACATTAAGAGGGATAAAGTCTTCGCGGACCCTTGTTTTCTCTTAAACCGTAAGAAAATGACAAGAAGACCAAGGACAGAAATGGCAATTTTTGAGGTGATAAAATAGGAAAAGTCTTCTAATACCAAACTCTAATTTGCTTGAAGCAGGGCAGCTGAGGGCAGGGGAAACTGAACGGGCGCGTCCTTGACAGCTCACACTCGCGGCGCTGCTGGGTGTGGGGGTGGGGGGCAGAGCTGGCAGGGGACGTGGAGCCCACGGCCGAGCCCCGCCAGCAAGACGGCCGAGCTCCTAGGAGTGGTTGAGAAGGAAACTTAGTTACATTGATGTCGACTGCTTCGAAAGTTCAAGAACTCTGATGGCTGCTACAACTACCAGCAGAAATGAAGCAGAGCATGCTGGAGAACATTCCTTCCTGGTTGCCATGGGAGCGCAACAGCAGAGAGAACAAGCCGAGCAAGACCAGGGCTTACATACAGTTTAACTGCATCCTTATCTTGAGCGTTTGCAAGATCTCCCAGGTCAGTGGCTCTCAGTCTGTTCTGTTCCAGACTATTGGCAAAAAAATACATTTTTTAATCAGACATAACGCACTTGCATCACTAACACTAATTTTTATTTGAAAGTATATACTCTTACTATATGGAATGCATTCTGGCATCTTTTTATATATTCTTATTTTCTAAATACAGATGTGGTGATTAGGCCCCTAAAGTAATCCCCAGTAACCCGCACGTCCTGTACTGATGCCTTTAAATGAGCCCTTCCCCTTCGTGGGCAGGATCTGCGACTTGTTTCTAATTCATAGAAAATGATAATCATACAGTACTTTCACAATAACATTATGTTATCTTGACTTTCATTTTAGCAAACTTCCTGCTGGCTCAATTTGAAAAAACAGCTATGTTGAGGAAGACCATGCAGTTAAGCACTGCAGAGGGCCTCTAGCACCATGGGTAATCTCTAGGACGGAGGGTGGTCTCTAGCCAACAGGTGGCAAAAAGCAAGAGCCTTCAGACAGATGGCCACAAGGAAATGAATTCTGACAATGACCTGAATGAGTTTGAAAGTTGATTCTTCCCCAGCAGAGCCTGCAGATGGGAATGCAGCCCAGCTGGCACCTTGATCTCACCCCTATGAGAACCTGAGCAAAGCACTCAGCAAAGCTGTGCTCAGGTTCCTGACCTGTATAAACTGTGACATAACAAACATGTGTTGTCACAGGCAACAGGTTTTGTGGTAATTTGTTATGCAACAATTGAAAAATAATTCAGTAGATCACAAGCCACTAAATAGATTTCATGATCCATTCATGAATTTCAGGCTGCAATTTGAAAAACACAGATTTAGTCAGCAGAAAGCTATACATATTTTTGATTCTGCAGGAATGTGATCTTGTGATAACAATAAATATTGCAAGTATATTTCTTATAAGAAACTGAATTTATGTGTGGACAAAAGAGAACTAAAGAAATGTAGCATTTAAGTATTTAAATGATGACTCAAATTTTTTTCCTGAAGTGAAAGAAGAATCAAATCTGCAGATTAAAAAACACACCACATTATGAGGGAAATGATACAGAAAAGTCACACTAAGCCATACCCTGGTAAAGTAATTAGACTTCAAAAATAAAGAAAAGATAATCTGAGTATCTACTAAAAAAGAACAAGTGACTCAGAAGGAGAAAAATAATGAGACTTGATTCAGATATCTCCTCCACCACCATGACAGAGCCTGCCAGCTGTTCAAAAAACCCTATTTTCTCTGCTGCCTGGGCATACAGCTCTTTAACATCCCTCAACTATCGGTAAGATAAGTGGGCCATTGACAAAATCTGGCCAATAGTGACTCAGCAGAAGTCATTGTGCCATTTTGGGCCCGGGCTTATTAAAAGCCACTTTACGCTTTGTAGACTGTTCCCCTTCTGCCAGCTGAATACCTAAAGAAACTAGACTCCAGGAATGAAAGGGACCACATTACAATATAAACTTACTGAATGATCACAATTGACAATCAGAAACATCCCTTTCATAGTGTTTTGTGATAAGAAATACATTTTTATCATATGTGTACCATAATTATCTTCTGGGTCGATTTTTATAGGTGTGAGCATTACTGCAACTAATACATGAGCATTTGACACCAGAAAGGAATGAAGCTATACTTGTGAAGAACTCAAGGAAAAAAGCTTGACCCAAGAATTTTATAGTCAGTGTATAGGCAACAATGAATGTAAAAGTGTATAGTTTTCCAAGTGTATAGGCAACAAACATTTTCAAGCATTCAGTACCTCAAGTAACATGGTTATCCATAAGGCTTTACAAAATAACCTACAGGGGGACTTTTTTTTTTCTTTTGAGACAGAGCCTCAAGCTGTCACCCTGGGTAGCCTGCCCTATTATCACAGCTCACAGCAACCTCTAACTCCTGGGCTCAAACATGCCTCCACCTCCCAAGTAGCTGGGACCACAGGTTCCTGCCACAATGCCCAGCTATTTTTTGGTTGCAGCTGTCATTGTCCTTTGGTGGGCCCAGGCTGGATTCGAACCCGCCAGCTCAGGTGTATGTGGCTGGCACATTAGCCACTTGAGCCACAGGCACTGAGCCCAGGGGGACAATTTTTAAGGAATTAAATACTAACAGAGGAATTGTAATAAAAGAATTGACCATAAGCACTCAATATAAAATAAAGTTTTTCCAAAAATATCAGTGTTGTAAACAATGACAATGCAGAAATAACGATGAAAACAATAAAACCTCGGAGGTGAAGTTGCAGAGAAGGTAGAAAGCTGTTTGGATTATATCATCATACTTTACAGTAGGTAAATGCAGTACCATAAGAGAGTGAGGAATGATAACTCAATCAAAAAATACATCATGGGCAGCGCCTGTGGCTCAAAGGAGTAGGGCACCGGCCCTATATGCTGGAGGTGGCAGGTTCAAACCTAGTCCTGGCCAAAAACTGCAAAAATAAATAAATAAACACATGATGAAAAGGAGGAAGAATGATGGGGAGGGAGCAAGGCAATAAGAGTATATTAATTGCCTCATTGTTCATACAACAAAAGTCTATGCTTTGTACTATCTAAACAGTGTATTAAGTAATTATACAAAGTTATGTTTAAAAATGTAACCCATAAATAAGTATAAAAACATAATTAGATAAAATGAACAAGATCTAATATTTGATAACACAAAAGTGCCTGAAGTGAATAAAGAGGCTGTGTGTATATTAAAATAACTGAAAGAGTAGAATATTGCCAGAACAAGGAGGTGGTAAGTGTTTGAGGTGATGGACACCCTAATTACCTGATTGGATTACTGTATGTCTGCATCAAAACATCATATGTACTCTGTAACCATAAATAACTATTATGTACTCATAATAATTAAAAATAAAAACAATGAATCTCCAACAATAAAATAAATAAATAATGCAAAAAGCTCAGAAAACAAACAATCAAAGTCTTGGCTTTTGAGTTCCAAAGTAAACCCTTGAAATTAACAATAAATAAAAGTAAATCTATAACTAAAAATACATCACAAACTTTATAAATTACCAAAAACATTACAAATAAAGATGGACAAAAGAAAACACAGGACATAGAGAAAATATTTTCTCAAAAAAGCAATATAGAGGAAAGCTTAACATAAAATAGCAGAGCTGAGACTAAGAATATTTGCCATATCATTAAATGCTAATGGAACGAACGTACTAATTAAAAAAAAAATCTCAGACAGAAAACTGGATGTCTTCATGCAAAAGAACAAAGCTGAACCCTCATTTTACACCAGGTACAAAAATTAACTCAAAATAGATCAAAGAGCTAAAAGTAAGACATACAACTTTTAGAAGAAAATGTAGAGGGAAAGCTTCATGACATTGGATGTGGCAATAGGTAATTTCTTGGATAAGATTTTAAACATTTGTGCATCACAGTACACATTTACTCTCAACAGAGTAAAAAGGCAATGTACGAAATAGGAGAATATATTTGAAAATCATATATGTGGCTCGGTGCCTGTGGCTCAAGCGGCTAAGGCTCCAGCCACATATACCTAAGGTGGCGGGTTCGAATCCAGCCCAGGGCCGCCAAACAACAATAATGGCTGCAACCAAAAAATAGCCAGGCATTGTGGCGGGCGCCTGTGGTCCCAGCTACTTGGGAGGCTGAGGCAGGAGACTCACTTGAGCCCAGGAGTTGGAGGTTGCTGTGAGCAGTGAAGCCGTGGCACTCTACCCAGGGGCTCAGCTTGAGGCTCTGTCTCAAAAAAAAAAAAAAAAGAAAGAAAGAAAATCATATATGTGATAAGAGGTTCATATCCAGAATAAATAAAGACCTCCTATAACTCAACAACAAAAAAAACCCAAACAACTTTTTTTTTTTCTTTTTGAGAAAAGGTCTCATTCTGTTACCTGAGCCAGAGTGCAGTGGACTTAAGCCATCTTCCTGCTAATTTTTCTGTTTTTTGTAGAGATGGGGTCCTGCCATGTTGCTTAGACTAGTCTTGAACTCCTGTCCTCAAGTGGTCCTCACATCTTTCCCTCCCAAAGTGCTCAGATTACAGGTATGAACCACTGTGCTCCAGCCTAGAAACAATCTTTTTAAAAAAAGGGCAAATGACTTGAACAGACATTACTCCAAAGAAGACATATATGGCCAAAAAGCACATGGAACGATGCTCTATATCACTAATCATCAGGGAAATACAAACCAAAATCATGATAAGACACCACCTAACACCCATAAGGATGGCTACTATCAAAAAAACAGAACATAAGTGTTGACAGTTTGTAGAGAAATTGAAGCCCTTGTGCACTATAGGTAGGAATGTAAAATAATGTAGTCACTATGGAAAATAGTATGGTAATTTGCAAAAAATTCAATTTCATTTCTGAGTATCAACCCAAAAGTATAGAAGCAGGATCTTGAGGAGACATTTGTACACTCAAGTTCATAGCAGCATCATTCACAATAGCCAAAGGGTGAAAGCAACCCAGCGTCCACTGAAGGATGGATAGATAAACCAAATGTGGTCCACACATACAATGGAATATTATTCAGCCTTAAAAAGGAAGGAAATTTTGACATATATTACAACAACATGGATCAACTTTGAGGACATTATGCTAAGTGAAATAAGCCAGTTACAGAAAGACATTAGTATATGATTTCACTTACACAAGGCACCTAGGGTAGTCAAATTCATACAGAAAGAAGGTAGAATGGTGGTCACCAGGGGGCTGGGGAGAAGAGGTAGGGGGAGTTCGTGTTTAATGTGGACAGAGTTTCAGATTTGCAAGGTGAAAGAGTTCTGGTGATTAGTTTCGCACAATGTGTATGTACTTAACACTACTGAACTGTAATCACTTAAAAGTAATTACAATGATTGTTATGTGTATTTTACCATTATTAAAATGGTTTTTAAATCTCAGATCAAATTGCAAAACAAAGCCTAATGTATGCATGTAAGAGATAGTTCTAAAATAAAGCAACTCAAATATTGGAAGTAAAATATGGGCAAAGGTACAAGAGCCAAGTGCCAACAAAGAGAAAGTGGCAGTTACAATATTAATATTAGAGGAGGTTGCATTGGGGATGGAGAACATCAAATGTGATACTGGAAGGCCATTTATAAATGTTAAAAGTTGCAACCTAATGTACCAAATAGCCCAGAATCAGAAAATGTTATCTAAACACTACAAAAAAGAGACACTGACAGAAATATTTTGGCATTAGGAGGCTTTAGTTCACCTCTTTGTACATAGTAAGTCAAGTATGGAAAAATAATAATAATTGAGTTTAAAAGGTCCTAAAGGACTAAAAAAGAAGTTAGATCTATTTGAGTCATATAAACTCTATACTCTGTATCAAAGAATAAATTTCTTTACATTCCTATAAGATAGTCAAACAAATTAACAATGTAATCAACTAGTCCATCAATTAAAAATTTTTAATTGTGTATTTCATCAGTTTAAAAAACTTCTTCCACAATATGCAACTATTTATTCATGTTGAGTACTTATACTATTCATAATTTTTAATTTTTTTAATTTAAAAAGTAAATGCAAAAAATTTTTAAGATTTTCTTTTTACTTCATAAGTATTTATCATGTCCATTGTATTGGAAAGACAATTTTTTACAAAAGACTACTTTTGGCTTTCTTTGATTGTAGGTCAATAAATTAGAATTAATTAAAAATACTAAAGAAACCCTGATATCTGTATATTTGTCTGAATTTTCTTAAATTACATTTGAGTCAAAGAAGAAATTACAGTAAATAATCTAGTTGGATTTCAATAGATGAATATTAAAAGTAAGGCATTGCTGAAAGAAAATGTTGGAGTAAAATATTAAATTTAATAAGCAAAAATAATGAAAATAAATAATTTAAGCATTTGACTCAAGAACTTAGGAAAAAAGCAATATAAAAGACCCAAGGAAGCCAAAAAATAAATTAATACAGAAAAGAGCAAAATGATAAACTTAATAAATCTAAAATCAGCTAAAATATAAAAAAGTATATTTGAATACCTAATAAATAGATTCTTTTCTAGGAAAAATATAAATGAAAATTGTTTAGAAAATGTAAATAATGCAACTATCAAAAAATAATGAGAGAACAGTTTCAAAAGGCTATTCCTATGGAGAGAAAAGGACAGAGAATTGTGCAAGTGAAGGGTTTATACCTTAAAAGAAGGAGTAAACCAAAGATATTCAAATAGTTTCCAAAGCATAGGGGGAAAACAGAAACATAAATATTATAAAATTTTTATGTCAACATAATGCTAACAATGCAATCTGAAATGGATACCACTAAGAAATAATATTACAGTCAACCTGAGGTACGGCTGCTTGCAGGGTGTGTGTGGGAATACTTAAGGGAAGAGTCATATCTTGACATGCTTGCATTACTAGTAATAATCATTTTATAAGCTTGAAACCAATATTCAATTATTAGTTGTAAGTACACTAGGAATTAAATTAGAAATATGATTACAGAGGGTGCCAAAAGGAAAACAGAAAAAAGGAGATAAGTGATTCAAGAGGAACCTTAATTTCTGTGCAGAGCACTGTGTAAGACCTGCCCCTTTTAAAATTCGGAAGGCCATCTTGCTGGAACTTCCTCCTCTGCAAGCCCTAGAGGTTTTCTGCCAGGGCGGGGCTGCTCACTCCAGGAGAGTGATTTTAGGGAGCTGGGAGTGTAGAATGTTTAAACTTGGTGGAACACAGTAAGAATCACTCTGGACCAGATAAGGAGATGAAATATCTCTTTTTTTCTGTCACCTTTGTTTGGCCAGAGGAGTCTGTCTGGACATAAGGCTTTCAGAGTTTTAAAAAAGCCCTCCTCTGATTTGCCGGCTTGGTCTAATTAGGGTATTGCTCTGATGTCCTGCTCCTGGACTGTTTCACTGTCCAAACTCTGTTTATATAAAGATCATAAATACCTTAAAACAATAAAAGTAATGAGTAAATGCATACAATTAATGTAGTCAGTTAAAGAAATGCCAAAGCAGAACCAGGATGGGATTGTTTCCCTTGTCTTCATGGGATTTATGATTGAAAAACACTGGTGTGGCCGGGCACCTGTAGCTCAGCAGCTAGGGCACCAGCCACATAAACTGGAGCTGCCGGGTTTAAACTCAGCCCGGTCCTGCCAAACAACAATGACAACTACAACAAAAAAAAAAAAGAAGAAGAAGAGGAAGAAGAGAAAGAAGAAGAGGAGGAAGAGGAGGAAGAAGAGGCAAGAAGAAGGAAGAAGGAGAAAGACGAGAAGGAGTAGGAGAAGGAGGAAGCGGAGGAAGAGGAAGGAGCAGGAGGAGAGGAGAAGGAGGAGGAAGAGGGAGGAAAAGGAAGAGGGAGGAGAAGAAGAAGAAGGAAAGAAAGAAGAAGAAAGAAGAAATACTCTCTAGCGCAACATTGCACATGCACAGGCCGAGAGCGAGTGTCAGGGCCATCCTGGGTGGTTCTCCTCCACTTCTGCTCGACCTCCTGCTGTACCTGGTGCTGCCAGTAGGTGCTCAGGTCAGGCTGGTCATGGAGGCTCCCGACGCTGGAAGGTAGAACCTCACGCGCACTGAGCACTAGCGCGGTGACTTATTCTCCCTGCTCAGAACATAGAACGTAGGTCAACACTGATCCCTTGGCCTCCGGCAAAGTCTGTAGTCAAGGCAAACCTTCTAGAGTCGCGGACCCTATTGGAAGGACCTGACCCTGCTGAACTGCCCTCATGGGCAGCTACCTGGACAAACTTGGCCCGCAGCGGCATACACCCGCTCAGGAGGGCAGGGACCCACAGGAGAGGCCGGATCGCCGTCCACCCGTCCGGACACCACCTCCAGCCCTGCGGCCCCACCCTGTTCGCCATGTTTACCCCTCGCTCCCCACTCCTCTGCTCCGGGCCTCCACGAGGCCTTGCCACAGGGACTGTGGGACTTCATCCAGACGCTTCGTAATGACACCTCGAAGATGGCATCCGCTCTGACAGGCCGGCTATTCCCTTCCGGGGGTACTTCCCACGGTGTGCTGGGATGGCTGTCCTAGCAAGAAGATCCTGCTCTCTGGTCGTCATTTCAAGAGGGTGGGCAGCCCAGTGCCTGTGAGGATCCCCCCTCTTGACAGAAAATGGACTCGTTCTGCAGGACCAGAGCAAGTGATCAGCTCAGCACTGTCCTCACCACCACTTGATGCCCCAAACCCAAGTGCAAAGCATACTGTCCAGAGTGCACTCCAAGGCAGGACCAAAACGACAGTGTGGGGAGAAGACCAAATATTTGTGGATGGCCAGGAAAGTCAAAGAAGGTGCCACGACCGCAGTGGGACTGCACATTCAGCCCTTGAGCCCCTGGTGGCCAAAGGAGTCCCGGCTTCTTTGGTGCCTGAGCCTGAGTCTCTGAAGAGAGGTCCCAATTCCCAGAGCGCGGAGGACCCCTTGAATAAGAGATCGTGCTCCTCCTGTGCGAGCTCCTTGGCCAGCACGTACACATGTGGCATCCCTGTCTGTAGCCGCAATGCCATTACCAGTTTCTACAGCTCTACCCGAGGCTTCTCACAGCTCCAGAAGAGAAGAGGCCCCAGTTCCTCACCTTCTTCAACCCACTCCCAGACACAACAGAGGCCTGCAAAGAAAGTAACAGGAGAGGAGCCCTGTCATCATTCCAGGTCTTCAACTCCACCAGTTACAGACAAGGATTCCCAGGGAGAGAAGGCTGCAGACACCACCACGTGGAAGGAACAAAACCCCTGCGGTTCCCCATCCACACCTGGCAGCTCTAGGCCATGAAAACGCAAGTTTCAGCTGGTGCCATCTAGGCGAGGGGAACTGCTGACTTTGCCTCCACCTCCCCAGCTTGGCTATTCAGTAACTGCTGAAGACCTGGACTTAGAAAAGAAAGCTACATTCGATTGGTTCAACAAGCTTTTGGGGGACACGACTGATGCTGCCACCAACTATCCCTCTGAAACCCCAGCCACCATGCAGCCTTCATTTACTTTTACTCCATCACTTGTGGAGACTGTGTCCTCCATGGCCTCTCTCCCAGATGCAAGCAGTAACCCACTGTTGCAGAGCTGGAATCAAATGCAGAATCCCCCAAGCCTCCCATCCTTCCCAGAATCTGCTAGACTGACAACCACCCAGGACCATCCATCTCCTGTAACACACAGCCTTCTGGCTGGAATGGGCTCTTTACAGTCAGGACCCCTTCCAGACACCACTACAGACCCCACTTCCACGGTCATGCCCATGGAGCTGGACCTGGCTTCTTCCGTGATACCAGTCACTGACACCAGGTCACCTGTATCCCTTCCACCTGAGACACTGATCAAATCCCAAGTCCTATCTGCCCCATCCTTCATCCCCAAGCAACGATTTCAGTTTGGAATGCTGAGCACCCCACCTTCTAACCCTCCATCTTCTGCGGCTCCTGCTGGGGCTTCCTCATCTCCCCTGTGCAAGCCTCATTTTATGGCCCCACTTAGCGCCAGAAGGAAGACCCCCAGCTATCCGTACATTCATTCTTGAGCAGGGCACACTGTAGCTCAACCCTTCCCAAGACCACCCATCCCTTGGTCCTGACCTTCCAGCCTATTTATAGCAACAGGGACCTGCTGCCTTCTGTGCCCTATTCAGCTCCCTTCAAGCACACAACTACTCAGGCCAGTGCTGCAATCGCAACTCCTCCTCTCTTCATTGTCCCAGCCACCGTCCCCTCTGCAGTGGCATCCATCAGCACAGCTGCTACTTCCACAGACCCTGCTTTGAAGCCTGCTTTTGGCCATGGCCTCAGCAGCATGAGCAGCACCAGGAGCAGCGTGAGGAGCAGGGTGACCAGTACCAGGAGCACCGTGAGGAGCACCACCCCTTACACTGCACGGCCCTTTCTGTTTTGGGGCACACCCTGCGTCTGGTGACAGCTTTATCCCAGCCAAGGGCTCCACCTTCCAGGTTGGCAAGTGCATTTCCAAGCATGCATCCAGCACAGTCACCACCTCTGGATTGAGCCAGTCCCCTCCCAGTGCTGTTTAGACAGCCAGCAGCACCACCTCTGGCAGCTTCCATAGATTTGGTGGCACCCTAACCACCTCAGTCCCGGCCCCCACCAGCCAGCCAGGGCTGACAACGACCCCAGCAGTCGACATTGCCTTTAGCTCAAGTCACAAACCTCCTCTCCCATCACATGCAGGAGCCAGTCCCCAGCCTGCATATAAGGCCACCGATGGGCAACGACACCGGGCTACCAAGCCAGGCCCTGCCCCAAACTGTGGCCGCACTCTGGCAAACAGAAACTCTGCAGTCCTGGCCCCAGTTAAAAAGCCAAGACCAATCCCACACCAGCCAGGCTTTCGCAGTGCCACAAATTCAGCTTTTGGAGGTTTGGCAACCGTAGCCTCTGCCTTTGGCACACCTGCCAGCACTCAGCCAGCCATTGCTACCATCATGGCTGTTTTCTCCACCCCTGGCTCTGGAGTCACAAGCCAAACCAGCAGCAGAGGCCCCATTAGTTCACTGTCTGGCCCCTTACCATTGGGAACATCAGCAGCCCCACATGCCAGTGAAGATGCGGAGATGAGAGAGGTATGATACCTCCAGTGACAGCTTGGCTGCACCCACCATCCCTGCCTTTGCAGCTACAACTGAAAACACCAGAGGTAGGCGCCGTAGGTCAGTGTTTGGTCCCTTCTTGTCAGGGACATTGGTAGTCCCACCTGCCAGGGAAGACGTGGAGATGAGGGAGGAGACCCCAGACCACACAGCCACCACCTCTGGCTTTAGAGCTACAACCCAAGCCACCAGCAGTGGGACCAGTGGCTCAGTTTTTGGCCCCTACACATTGGCGGTGTCCGTAGTTCCAGCTGGCAGCAGGGCCTTGGGAGTCAGCGTGTCTACCCCAGGCTCTAGATCCACATCAGAAGACATTGGCTTTGGAGCAAGACAGAATGGGACCACCAGCACTGCCACCCGCTCTGGGGGGAGCTTATATCACAGCATCCTGGGCACACCCAGCTGGACAAGCCAGGTCTTCAGTGTGGCCAGCACACCTGACAACAAACCTGGGTTTGGAGCCACCTCCAGGGCCACCTTCCGCCAGAACACCTCCACCACTGCAGTGGGTACATCGGGGAGCAGCCTCTCCAATGGAGCATCCTCAACACCCAACCAAGGCTTTGTTGGAGGTGGGTTTATCTTGTCTCCAGTTCCTTCAAGTCCCACTGGGGCAGGATCCAATGACCCAGGTGCTCAGCCACGAGTACAGGCCAGAAGGAGGCTCACCTCTGCAAAGTTGCCTTGATCCCTTGACCCTGATCTCCCAACATCTTTCCCCAATCCGGACCATGGCACCTACTAGGAAGGGCCTTGTACCCTTCCAGTTACATGAAGAACATATGCTCCCGATGTTTGGATTCAGCCACCAGCAGGTTGTTGGCTTCCTTATGCCCTTTGCCTTCTCCTGTGGGCAGCACCTGCCTTGGGGGAAGGGAAGGCTGCTTACAGCAGGACAGAGCCAGGGACCTTAACTTGGACAAGCCCACTGGTGAGGCTGCAGAACATTCTGCACATTCAGTTCACTCACTTCCCTGACTCTTGCTTAGTGTGTAAGCTTACTCAGGTGGCCTCCCTGCCCACCTTTCTGCTGACAGCCGTCTTTGCTGGCAGCTATAAGGTGCGGCCCACTTGGATGTCTGTGCATTTGATAGGATTGGGAAAGACTTCTTATCCCTAAAACCTTTCATGACTTGGCTTGGCTCTCAGAAGTGGCTCTCTTCCTCGAGTTCCCTTAGAGGGGGACTCTTTCTCCATTTCCTGCTGCTTTGTCCCTTGTCGGATTTAATCACAGTGTGTGCTGCCTTTGCCGGTTTCCTCCTACCAATCCTGAGTCAATGTCTCATCTCCAATCCTCTCTGCCAGTTGGCCCCTAACAACTTGGTGGCACAAGACTGTTAGCATGGCAGAGCCAGGGGTGAGCAACTTCCCTCCATGAGGGCAAAGCTCTTAGGGCAGGCAGGACACCCAGACCAGCTGTCAGCTGCCTCCTACCCCACCTCCCTGGTGGCCTCATGGGGCCGTTATCTGCCTCTCCAAGATTTTATGTGGGTGGCCTTGTCCTGTGTTACTTGTCTGATGCTCCTGCCTAGGTTTGAGGATGAATTGAATTATATGAGTGGCAACATGTTGGGACTTAACTGCTTCAAGTTTTCTGGGGCCCAGCTAACCGAAGGTGGACAGTAGGACCACTGTATGTCTGCAAGTGCTGACTCTGAATTTCAAAAGGTGTTTTACCTTTAAGGGCTGGCAGACCTGAATGGTGGGAGTGGGGAGGAGGGGAGGTAATACCTTCCAGTAGATAGCTGAGCACCCATAAACTTGAAGCAGTTAACCCGGCACTCCCAACATATCGTCACTCATACAATTCAATTCTTCCTCAAACAGTCATAGGCATGAGCATCACACAAATACCACAGGACAAAGACACCCACATATAATCTCAGAGAGGCAGGCAACGGCCCCGTGAGGCCACCAGGGAGTCGGGGTACGAGACAGCTTACAGCAGGCCTGGGTGTCCTGGCAGCTCTAACAGCTTTGCCCTCACAGAGGGAAATAGCTCACCCTGGCTCTGCCATGCTAACAGTTTGGAGCCACCGAGCCCTCAGGGGCCAACCTGGCAGAGAGAATTGGAGATGAGACATTGACTCAGAAGTGGCAGGAGGAAAATGGTAAAGGCAGCACACACCGTGGCCTCCAAGATAAAGGTAAATTGAAGGTCATTTTAAAACAAATCCTACAAGGGACAAGGGAGTAGTACCCTCCACTTACAAGACCTCACTGGAGGCTACATCACCTATAGTCTAAGTTACAAAACCGACCTTAATGAGCCATGTTTTCAGGTTGTATCTTAGTTATGTTCCCTCAGAGAGCCCTGTCCAGTCATTTTCCCTTTCTGCTTTATACTACAACAACATGCCCAGGCCCTAGAGCCCCAACTGTCAGGCCCATCCTCTTTGGGAGAAGGGTGGTGAATGCGAGTGCCATGTTTTAATAACATAAAAGTTAGTTTTCTATTTATGGGAAATTTCCTTCAAGCTTATTTAACGGAGGCATTTCAGTAAAAATTCTATTGACTAGAAGTGGCTGTATTTAAGTTGTGCCTTCTGAACACATTCGATAAAACGTAATTCATATTTTATAAATAATGTGATGTCAATGTAACTGGTTCCCTCCAGCTTAGTGACTGAGGTTGAACGTTTTGTGGCTGGGACTGCTCCTCTGCACCCCCAGAAGAGCTCTGAAATCAGAGGTGGAGCTAAGGAAGCAGCCTGAACCTCCAATCCCAAATGCTGTCAGGTTGGAGGGGTGGAGGTGGGCTGTGTGTGGACGTCAGCATCTCCCTGCACCTCAGGTGACGGAGATCTCCTCTTAGTTTCAGTACTCTGAGTGAATTTACCACAGTCTACAGTCAGGACAGTGGCCCAGAAATGCCCCAATAGTGGTCAGCCTGGCACAGTGTGAATGTGAGTGTGAACCTGAACGCACCCTGGACAGGAACGGAGGCTCAGACTTTCAATTACAAGTAAACACTAAATTCTTGTTGAATCCCCTTGGAATTTTTTAAATGAATGTAAGACTTTTTTCCTGCTTATGTCATTCACACTAAGAAAACCTGTGATCCAAAAGAAGAAAAAAGACTTAGTTACCAGCTCTCTCCTGAGTGATAGCACCCAATAGGAATCACAGGTCTTACAAGGCCTCTGTCACGGGAATGCCCAAGAATAAAGGTAAAAGAGGTAAAAAATAGATGCAGGGGCAAGAATGAGAAGGAGTCTGAGAAAGGAGAATTGGTATTTAAAGAAGATTGGCAAGAGTAAGCTCAGGTAATAAACATGTTGGGAAATGGACAATTCAAAGCAATGTGTTTTGATGGTGTAAAGAGGTTAGGCCACATCAGAGGAAAACTGAGAAAGAAGGTTTGGATAAACACCTCAGACATCATATTGGTTGGTCACCGAGACTATCAGGATAACACAGCTGATGTCATCTTAGCGTACAATGCAGAGGAAGCTAGAAGTCTGGAGGCCTATGGTGAGCTTCCGGAATGTGCTAAAATTAATGAAACAGATACATTTGGTTCTGGAGATGATGATGAAATCCAATCTGATGATATTGGAGATGATGATGATGAACACATTGATGCTATTTAAAGTGAACTCAGTGTGTTCCGTTCCAAAGTTCCTGAGGATTGTTCTACGGTTGGGATTTTGGCCATCACCTGTTAAGAAGACTAAAACTGGGGGGCACATACTAATTCGGAGTATAGTTTGTTAAAACTATTTTTGTTTTAAGATATTTATTATATTTCTTTAAAAGCTGAGGATGCTGAATTATCTTAAGTGAAATGTTAATACCTTTTGTTTTGATGTATTAGAATTTAGGGTTCAAAAATCATAGTAGCTGTTGTTCAGACAATAACAAAAATCCCTGTATTTCTGTGACCACTGACAAAATATGGATGTTTCCATAGAACATTTGCTTTACAGTCATCATGGAAGCCCTACTTCCAATTTATCTTTTTATTAGAGAGTGGTTCTGTATATTCCAGTTACCTAGATGTTCCTTGGAGACTTTTGATACAATTTAAGGAAGATGGCTAGATATCTGCATTTGGAATCAGAAAAAAACAGGAATATTTTTCATATTTATGTAGCTATATGTATTTTTATCCTATCTTTCATACCTTATGCATTTTTTCAACACTTATGTTGCCATCATCCTGAAGAAATAAGAGCACTTCCAAAAGGCAGTTTTTTAAAAACATAATTTTGACAACCAATTTTAAATTTGTAAGATAAATAGTCAGCAATTGAATCCTCGGTAATAACCAACATTGGGCATATTGATATATTAGTGGACAATGTTGCTTCATAATTTGCATGGAAGTTGATGGTAGGGTACATAAAGCTATTTTTGACTATTCAAAATAAGTTATGTGAAAAGATGTCATTTTCTTTTCAAATGTGATCCTCACATTTGTAACCCTCAGTTTCAAGTTGTATACAAAATTAAATTGGAATGTATTTGTGAAAAGCTAATTTTGCAATAAATTCTACTTTGTCAAATTTTCCCTAATTTGGGACGAGGGAAGGGAGCAACAACTAAAAGATGGGTTCTCTTTCCTAAATGGGAAAATCTCAGCAAAGCAATATAATAAAGTCTGATGTTGAGTATAAAATACAGAAAAAGTGAAAATAAAAGTAAAAAAAGAAGAAGATAAATACCCAGTAATGGTTCAGGGAATTCCAGGGCTACCCTCCCTTCAGACCAGCTGGCTACAAATTTGGAGTTTCCCTCAATCAGCTTTTTGCTTGATATTTCACTAGACTGACTCACAGAACCCTGGAAAGTGTTATATTTGCAAGCATAGTTTCTTAGAGTGAAAGGATACACATTAGAACCACGAAAGGAAGAGACACTTAGAACAGAATCTGGAGCAAGTCCAGATGTGAAGTCCCGTGTCCTGGGGACACGTTCCCCTCCTAGTATCAACAAGGTGAGGTAGTACACACAGAGTCCCGCCAACCCAGGAAGCTCAGCCAAAGCCTCGGGTGTTCAGGCTTTTTCGTGAACTTGATCACATAGTGTTTGCGTGGCTGACCATTAGCTTTCAGTCCCTCTGGAGGTAAGATGTCATATGGAATGTCCCCAGTCCCCCAACATACACACCTTTTTAGACTGTCTGATGACTAAAGCCTCCAGGCAGATAACGATGCCCTGATGAGGCAGGACACTCCAGGGACCTGAGATTCCCTCCCAGTAGCTGAAGCCAGAGACCAGACTTCTCTTCAGGTGAAGAGAAATCTTTGCCCCACACTGCCCCACCTGTACTGGGGAAGACCTGTTCACCATGAGCTTGCTTGCCCTGTGTAGCTGCCATGACACTAGCCATCAATATCCTGGTGTTCCTCTCCTTCTGGGCCTTGGTGGGTTCATGCTTCCTTTCTTAAGCCCTTTGAAAACAGCTGTGCCCTAATGACTTGCCTTAGTAGAGGAAATGTAAGAGGAAGTGATGAGAAGGCAGAAGCCTCAGAGTCAACATAGTTTCACCACGTTCCATTCCCTGATCTCAAAAGCCTGTGGAAAGACATTGGGATGAAGGGCCCATGAGCCTGGGTCCCTGAGAAACTAGGAATAAGTACCCCACGCCAACCTTTGATACACTGCCCACATCAGTGAGCACCTTTTGTTGTGTTAACACCCTTTGTTGTGTTAACACCCTTTGTTGTGTTAACACCCTTTGTTGTGTTAACCGGCTAAGATTTGGGGGTTTTATGGTAGCACAACATATCCTGGTACCCAGATATTACACTGTGATGGATCTTAGGCAAGTTCTTTAGCTTCCCTCTGCCTCAGGTTTCTTCTTATGAAAAGGAGACAGTAGGAACTGCCTTTTGAGGCTACGGCCAGAATAAATGTTACGCATTGTAGTAGTTTGCTAGAGAAGTCATAACAAAGTGCTACGGACTTAGCGGCTTAAAGAATTATTTTCCTACAATTCTGGAGGCTGGAAGTTCAAGATCATGGCAGCAGGGCTGGCTTCCTCTGAGGCCCTGTCCCTGCCTTGTACATGGCTGTCTTCTTCATCCCTCTTCACATAATCATTCCTTTGTGTCTGTGTGTTCATGTCCCAATCTCCACCATGTATAAGAACAATAGTCATGTTAGATTAGAGTTCACCCTAATGACCTCATTTTCACTTCAATACCTCCTTAAAAGCCCTATCTGTATGTACAGTCACATTCTAACATACTGAGGGTTAGCATGTCAACATACTTCAGGGGGACACAGTTCAGCCCATATTACATGTGGAAAATAGTTACAGTACAACAGTACGTGACACAGTAAATGTTCAAGTCGGTTAGTGATTATCGTGGTTGATATCCTAATCTTTGATCATACTATTCAGAAAATATAGTCAAGACTTACTTTTACCTGAAGAAAGCTGCTAAACACTATGTTTGAAATTATCCCTAATGAATATATAACGAACAAATAGTCATGTATACTTAGGAACAAAACATTTTAAAAATACAAACAAGCCACTCTGAAATTGCTATATACCATACTAGCTGAAATATGATAGTCTGGAAAAACTGAAACTAGAGACAGTGAAAAGATTGGTAGTTGCCAGGGGTTGTGGGGAAGGTTGGGAAGAATAGGCAGAGCCCAAAGGATATTTAGGGCAGTGGGACTACTCTGTAGGATACTATAACGGAAGACACAGGACATTTGTCCAAACTCACAGAATGCACATCACATTGTTCCCTTAATGTAAACTATGACTTTGGATAATAACGGCATATCAATGTATGTTACTCACTTGTTCTAGCTGTACCTTTTCAGTGGGGGATGTTGGTAGCCTGGAGGCTGTGAGTGAGTAGGGACAGGTGCCAGATGGAACTCCCTATACTGTCTGCTAAATGTTGCCAAGTACGAGACTTTGCCTAGGAAATAGTCCATTAAAATTTCAAAAATACAAAACAACATGCCTACCGGTTAATAATAATTGTGAGGAGGGAGGAATAGTTTGAAGATTGTCTTGGTCACATATTTTGATGATGTTTCAGGGTCTTTGTGCATATATTTTTCTGTGTGTTCTGTATAAATCTGAAATTGGGAAAAATGTATCAATTAACAAAAGTAAAGGATGACTGGCTCGTCTGGGAAGCAATAATCAAAGACATAGGTGGGTGATCCCCATCCTGTGCTTCTGCCTGATGCTCAGGAAAAGTTGGTAAAGGCTTCACTGCTTGTTGGTACTCCCTGACTCCCTGCCAGGTAACATCTCTAAGAGATGCAGCAGGCGGGAAGGGCCTGTCCCCTTGGAAGCAACCACTGCCCCTTGACTAATAACACCTGGCTGGATTAAGAACTCCAAAAAAAAAATGGTGCCTTTTAGGAAGAAAGACTTATAAAAGAGCCTCTGTATGTGTGAACAGGTGTTCAGGAGACCAGGAGAAGGGTCCCTGGAGGAGGCCCCCACCAGGGTCAGTACTAACAGGGTAGGACTTCCTTAGGAGCCACCAGAGACCACAGGGCATGGTGAGGCCTTTTGAGCCAGGACAGAAGCCTATTGGGGCTCTCCCCCTTGACTGATTACAATATTTTCTAAAACATGGCCAGGCTTTGGGCTTCCAGTGGGGAATCTGGTGTCACAGTTGAGCTTTACTATTTAAAGCTCTGTAACCTCAGATGTCATTTAGGCTTTTACCCATAGTTTCCATCAGTACAAAATGGT
>NW_003852483.1:4093687-4100543 GCF_000181295.1 Otolemur garnettii | reverse complement strand
TGAAATGAGCAGAATCACTGTTCATCTGACATGGAATTTGCCTTATCTCCTCCCAAAGCCTATACTCACCACTGATGATACTAAGTATAACATTATATTGACATTCATATGCAAATCTTTTGTATTTCCATTTTATTTGATCCTTAGAAAACAAGCAATAAGTAGGTAATTATCTTCTTCAGTTCTTTTTTTTTTTTTGAATACTCTTTTTATTTTTTTCAAATAAATATAAGGGTACAATATTTAGGTTACATTGTTCTCATTTCAGGGTAATGTTCCATGTGTAAAAGAGCCCCTCACCTGGGGGTGTGTTAATCACTCTGACAATGTGCACATTAGGTGATATCCTGCCTCCCTCCCTCTGCCAAATGCCCACACCCCGCTTCCCTCTACCCCTCTGCTATATTAGTGTTTTATTATACTTTACGTCATTTACATTTACCTAGATGGAGTTGAAATACATTCTTGCTAGTAAAGTATCACAAGAATGGAAAAATAAATATTCAATGTACTCCATACTAATACGAAATCAATGTATAAACAATTTCATGCTCATAAGAACCATTTCCATAATATAATCTAATCGTAAGAATATCAGTCCTATTTCAATATTAATCCAACCTGAGCACAAATGTAGTAAAGCATTAGCCACACAATATGACATTGGGGGTTTCTACGTGCACCATTTTGCCCCCACTATAGCCTCAGTAAGTGAGCACACCTCACATAATATCTTTTAGTGATATGGACCAATGCACACTTCCCCTTTGGGGCTGTTCTGAGAACTAGAACTTTTCACATGTATGTACATGATGACTGCCTCCTGCTTGCACAGGGCTTTAAAATGGGAGACTCTATCCTACTCGCATGACAGGTTTTAGTTCAGTGCCTGATAGTAAAGCATAATGGTAAAGACTGTGGACTCGGGGGGCACCTGTGGCTCAAAAGAGTGGCGTGCCGGTCCCGTATACCGGAGGTGGTGGGTTCAAACCCAGCTCAGGCCAAAAACTGCAAAAAAAAAAAAAAAAAAAAAGACTGTGGACTCCATCCAGACTGCCCGCTTTCATAGGCCCAGCTCTCACCTTTACTGTGGCATTCTTCTTACTGAATCATGGGACTGTAAAGGCATCTATTGATACTTCATTGCATTGTAATAAAGATTAAACGAACAGGTGGAAATGCTGGTGTCTAAGATGCTCTATATAAGATTCAGCTATGATCAGCAGATATGTAAAATAATTATGAGGCCAATATTATCTTCACACCAAAACCAGACAGCAACATCATAAAAATGGAATATTCTAAACTAATACCCCTCATGAATATAGGTAAAAATATTCCTTGCCGGGGTAGCACCTGTGGCTCAAAGGAGTAGGACACCAGCCCCATATGCTGGAGGTAGCAGGTTCCAACCCAGCCTCGGCCAAAAGCTGCAAACAAAAAAATGACTTGCCATAATACTAGTAGAATGAATCTAGCAAAATATAAAAGAAATTATACACCTATATCAAGTGGGATTTCATCCAGGAGTGCAAGATTGGTCAAAATACAAAATTCAGTCAGTGTAATACATCATGTTAACAGAATAAAGGAAAGAATACTAAATCACAGGATCAGATTTCTAATAAACACAGAAAAGGTATGAGACAAATCCAACTCCCATTCACATTGAAAACCTCAACCAACTAGGAACAGGGTTGCTTTGCGAAGAAGGGTTTCTTTCTCAGTCAGAAAAGGCATCTATGAAAACCCTACAGCTAACATAATTCTTAATGGTGAAAAACTGAAAGATTTCTCCCTAAAACCAGAAACAAGAGGACACTGTCCACTCTTTCCATTTTGATATACACGGAACTAGACTTTCTAGCCAGAGCAATTAGGCAAGAAAAGATGATTGGAAAAGAAGTAATGCTAGTTTTATTTATAAAAGAGATCACTTGAGGGACAGAAACCCTGAATCATCCACACACACCAAAAAAACTATTACAGCTAACAAAAAAATGTAGCAAAGTTACAGGATACCAGTTCAATAAAAGTAAGTTATCCTCTTACACACTGGAAATGAACAATCCAGTTATTAAAAAGGCAGTTCCAACTGGAATAGCATCAAAATGACTGAAATACTTAAGGATAAATTTAACCAAAGAAGTCCAAGACCTGTCCACTGAAAACTAAAAAACATTTTGTACTATGTATAATAGCTTTATTATGATAAAATTCACATACCATCCACTTCACCCATATAAAGCTTACAATCCATTGGATTTTGAAATAATCATAAAATTATGGTAACAACATCACAATTTTGGAACTTTTAATTTCCCCCCAAATAAACCTCATATCCTTTACTTCTTACTCCTATTCCTTTATCCCATCCCCTAGTGCCAGACCTAAGCAATCACTAATGTACTTTCTGCCTCTAAGGATTTGCCCATACGAGGGCAAGATCTCTTCATATGAATGAGTATATTCTTCTGTGGCTGTCTTCTTTTGCTTAGCGTGATGTTCCTAAGGTTTGTTCACATGTAGCTTATGTCAGTACTTCATTCATTTTTATGAATGAGTAATGACCCATTTTCTGTGATGCCATGTTTCATTTATTCATTCATCAGTTGGTGGACATTTGGGTTGTTTCTACTATTGAGGAATTACAAATAATGCTGCTATAAACATTCACATACACATTTTTGTGTGAAATTCTTTTTTATTTTCTTGAGTATATGCTTCAGAGTAGAATTGCTGGCTCATATAGTGACACTATGTTTAAATGTTTGGGACCTGAACAATTATTTTCCACAATGGTTGCACCATTTTACATGTCCCTCAGCAGAGTGCGAGCATTCCAGTTTCTTCACATACTCATCAGTGCTTGTTCTTTTCTTCTCCTTCTTCCCTTTAAATTATATCCAGCCTAGTGGTTGTCATGTGGTATGTTATTATGATTTACTTCTCATTTCCTTGACAGCTAGTGATGCTCACCTTCTTTTCAATGCTTTTCAGACACTTCTATATCTTCTTGGTATGCCATGGTAACCAGTAAAGTTAGGTTTCCTCCCTGGAACACAAAAATAATATCTAGTGATAAAATAACTCTTGCTGTCGACCTCACGGTAGTAAACCATTTTCACTGAGGTGGAAATAAAAAGAAGCTGTATGGTGAACATTTTTATTTTAATCCCTTATTCAGCAAGTGCTAAACAAGAATGACAATTACAGGGAAAAAATATCTGGGCACTGTGGCAGGCACCTAAAGTCCCAGCTACTGGGAGGCTGAGACAAGAGAATTGCTTAAGCCCAAGAACTTGAGGTTGCTGTGACGCCATGGCATTCTACCAAGGGTGACATAGTGAGACTCTGATATATATATGTGTGTATATATATATATATATATATCCCAACCCCCGGGCCAATATCTTTCCTTGCACTCTCTCTTAGTATTTTTACAGTTTTGTGTCTTAAATTTAAATCTTTTATCCAGTGAGAAACAATTTTTGTTAGCGGTGAGAGGTGTATGTTCGGTTTCAGTCCTGTACAAGTGGCTAACCAGTTCTCTGAGCACCATTTATTTGTTAATTAGGGATTCTTTTCCACAATGCATGTTTTTGTTTGGCTTATCAAAGATCAAATGACCATATGTGGCTAGGTTCATCCCTAGAGTCTCTATTCTATGCCATAGATCTATGTCTCTATTTTTGTGACAGCGCCATGCTATTTTGATCACTATAGATATGTTGTATAACCTAAAGTCTGGTAATGTGATGCCTCCAGATTTGTTTTTATTTCTAAGAATTGTACTGGCTATTCAGGTTTCTTTCTGATTCCATATAAAACTAAGTGCTATTTTGTCAAGTTCTTTAAATTATGACATTGTGTATTGATAGGGATTGCACTAAATCTGTAGATATCTTTGGGAAGAATGGACATTTTAACAATGTTGATTCTTCCCAAACACGAAGAATGTTCTGGTATGTTCTTTTGTTTGAAAACATCTTCAGCTATTTCTTTTCTCAGGGTTTCGTAGTTCTCGTTATAAAAGTCTGTCAAGTCCTTTGTTAGATAAAATCCCAGGTATTTCATTTTCTTTGGCACTACTATAAAAGGAATAGAGTCTTTGATTGTATTCTCAGCTTGACTATCGTTAGTATGTATAAAGCCTACTGATTTGTAGATAATTTTGTACTTGGAGACACTGCTCTATTCCTTGACCACTTCTAAGAGCTTCATAGTTGAGTCCCTGGGGTTTGCTAGGTATTAGATCAAGTCATCTGCAAAGAGTGAGAATTTGATTTCCTCTGTCCCTGTTTGATTACCCTTGATCTCCTTCTCTTGCCTGATTGCGATGGCTAGGGCTTCCAGTACTATATTGATTAGCAGTGGTGACAACAGGCATCCTTGTCAAAATTTTACTGCATTCAATATGACATTGGCTATGGGTTTGCTGTAAACTGTCTCCATGAGTTTAAGAAATGTCCCATCTAAGCCTATTTTCTTAAGTGTTTCAATCATGAAAGGATGCTGCATATTATTAAAGGCCTTTTCTCCATCATTGAGAGAATAACATGGTCTTTGTTTTTTATTTTATTTTATGTGGTGTATTATATTTATAAATTTATGTATGGTGAACCAACCTTGTAACCCTGGGATAAAACCAATTTGATCATGGTATATAAGTTTTTTAATGTGTCGTTGAATTGTTTGCTAGGATCTCATTGGATTTTTGCGCCTATATTCATTAATGATATTGGTGTATAATTTTCATTCTTTGATGGGTCCTTTCCTGTTTGGGGGATTAGGGTGATATTTGCTTCTTTGAATGAGTTGGGGAGAATTCTTTTCTTCTCTATGTTTAGTATAGATTATGTAATATAGGTTTTAGTTCCTCTTTGAAGGTTTGGTAAAACCTTCTGATGTGAAATCATCTGGTTACTTTCCCTCTTTGGCAGATTTTATATACTTGGTGCTATTTCAGTTCTTGATAGAGGTCTAGTCAACACTTCTAACTCTTTCTGCTTGAGTTTAGGAAGGTGGTATGCTTTTAGGAGTTGGTCTATTTCTTCCATATTTTCATATTTCTGAGAAAAGAATGTTTGGCAGTAATCATTGAGGATCTTTTGTACTTCTGTGTCTTAAAGATTCATTTCAATTTCATTTAATTCTGCTCTAATTTTTGTGATTTCTTTCCTTCTTCTGGGTTTGGGTTGGAATGAGCTTCCTTTTCTGGTTGCTTAAGATGACCCATTACGTTGCTGAATTGCTGTCTTTATATTGACTTGATGAAGGCTTCTTCTTCTTTTTTTTTTTTTTTTTTGAGACAGAGCCTCAAGCTATCCCCCTGAGTAGACTGCTATGGCATCACAACTCTCAGCAACCTTGAAGTCCTGGGCTCAAGCGAGTCTCCTGCCTCAGCCTCCCAAGTAGCTGGGACCACAGGCGCCTGCCACAATGCCTGGCTATTTTTTGGTTACAGCCATCATTGTTGTTTTGGTGGGCCTGGGCTGGATTTGAACCCGCCACCTTAGGTGTATGTGGCTGGCGCCTTAGCCACTTGAGCCACAGGCACCAAGCCGATGAAGGCTTCTAATGCTATATATTTCCCTCTTAGGGCTGCCTTTACAGCAGCCCACAGGTTTTTATTGTTTGTGGCTTCATTATCATTTTGTTCCAAAACTCTGATGATTTGCTTCTTACTCTCATCCTTGTCTCAGATACCATTCAGGCTAAGGTTATATAGTTTCTGTGAATTTGAGTATGAGGATTTCTGTTGCTATTGAGTTCAACTTTTATTCTGTGAAGGTCTGAGAAGATACATGAAATAACTTTTATTCTTTTACATTTTTTGAGGTAAGACTTGTGTCCTAAGATATGATCAATTTTTGAGGATGATCCTGTGGGCTGATGAGAAGAATGTATATTCAGTTTTATTAGGATGAAATGTTCTGTATACATCTGTTAAGTCCATTTGTTCTAGGGTCAAGTTTAAGTCCATGACTTCTTTGTTTAGTTTCTTCTTGGATGATCTATCCAGAACTGCCAAAGGGGTGTTAAAATCTCCAGTCATTGCTATAGTACAGGAAAATATGATATTGTTCAGACCCATTAGGGTTTGTTTTATAAATCAAGAAACATTCAGGTAGGGAGGGTAAATGTTACTTATTGAAATCTCTTTGTGTTGAGTGTTTCTCTTGACAAATATGTAGTGCCCAGCCTTGTCTTTCCTTATTTTTGTTAGTTTAAACCCAATTGTATCTGCAAGTAAGATTGCAATCCCTACTTTCTCCTGATATCCATTTGCCTGGATTACTGTTGCCCATCCCTTCACCCTGAGTCTTGTTTTATTTTTTCAGGTATGGTGTGCTTCTTGGAGGCAGCAGATACTTGGCCTGACTGTTTGCATCCAGTCAGTCAACCTTTGCCTCTTTAGAGGAGAATTTAAGCCATTCACTTTAATTGGAAGAATTGATAGGTATGGAAGTGGTTAGACCATCTTGTTTTTCAAAGGTCCACTGCACATTGTTAACCTTTTCACCATTGTGGAATTTAGGTTTTGTTCTTTAAATTCTGGGTGAGTTTACTTTGTTGGTAGACCATCATGCTGGTCATTATGCAAAATATGTTTGAGTATTTCTTGCCAAGCTGGTCTAGTCATGGTAATTTCCTTAACATATGGATGTCAATAAAGTACTTGATTTCTCCATCACAAATGAAACTCAGTTTTTTTGGATTCAGAATCCTGGCCTGAAAAGTTGATTTGTTTTAGAAGTGCGAAGATAGGGTGGTAACTGTGGTTCAAAGGAGTAGGGCTCCTGCCCCATACACCAGAGGTAGTGGGTTCAAACCTGGGCAAAAAAAAAAAAAA
>NW_003852483.1:4078912-4093643 GCF_000181295.1 Otolemur garnettii | reverse complement strand
AAAGAAAGAAAGAAAGAAAGAGAGAAAGAAAGAAAGAAGAAGAAGGTTGAGGATAAATGATTATTCTCTTCTAGCTTGAAAAGTTTTGGCTAAAAGATCTGATGTCATCCTGATATTTTTTGTTTGATAAGTAATACTTTTCTTATGCCTGGCTACTTGCAGGATTTTTTCCCTTCATATTAACTTTTGCCAATTTAATGACAATGTGTCTAGGAAATGCTTGATTTAGATTGAGTCATGCTGGTGTTCTGAAACTATTGACTATCTGAATTTCCATATCTCTTCCAATGCTTGAGACATTCTCCACCATGATGTCTTGGAGTAGAGCTTCTGGGCCTTTAGGACCATCCCCCTTCTCCTTCAGGAACCCCTCTAATTCACATGTTTGATCTTTTAGAATGATACCATAACTCTCTCAGGGAATATTCTGTTCTTGATCTCTTCTTTTCTGCCTCTGTGAATGCTTGGGATAGTTTAAAAGACTTGTCTTCAACTTCTGAGATCCTTTCTTCTGCCTGATCAACTCTATTGGTGAGAGTCTTGACTGTATTTTGCAGCTCCTCAAATGTCTTTTTCAATTCCTTAAGTTCTGCTATGTCTTTTCTCATTATGTCTATTTCCTCAGTGATTTGGTCTTTGAATTCATGAAGTTCTTGGGACAAGTTAGGAACTACTTTCTGGATTTCTACTTCCATCTTTTTGTCCATTTTATTCATATTATTTGCCATCCATATTCTGACTTCTATTTCTGACTTCTATTTCAGCAATTTCTCTATAGGTGGTATTTTCTACTGTATCTCCTTTATCTCCCATTGGGGATGTTGATCTCCTCTGAATTTACATGTTGCCAGAGTTCTTCTGCTATTTCCTCCTCATGCATATTTTCTGCTATTTGGCAATTAAAACTGGCAGGGTGAGTCTTGATCTGGAGCTAACCACCTGTTCACCAATGAATTGGGGCTTGTGCTTGCGGCTTTTCCCCTATAGCCTTGCAGAGGTCTCCTTCAGAGATATCTCCAGAGGCCCTGAGGGCCAGTTTAGCGAGATAATACAGGTTGGCTCTATCTTGATGTCAGCCTGTCTCTACTCAATCCTGATGAGTCACTGTATTACGCTTTTCTCTCAGTTGGACAAAAATACAAACATCTGTGGCGGGCCCTGCCCCCAAAGGGGACAGCTGTAGCAGAATCCGCTTCTCTCCTCTATAATACCACCATGACTCAAGTTCACAGGGTCTCTAGGGGGACCTAGAGTTTGAAACATCTGATCAAATTGTCCCACTCAGTATAAACACTGCTCACCTGAAAGAATTCAAAGGGCCCCTGTGGCCAGAAAGCAGAAATCTGTAGGCAGATCCATCTGTGCAATCCCAAGGGGCTGAAACAGGATCCCCTCCAGTGGGAATGGGTATCAGTAAAGACCTGACTGAGGCATCACTGTCTACGCCTGCTAATTCATCCCACACCACTGTCTCTGCATTTGTCCCTCTGTCTCTCTCTCTCACACCCCATGCTTCCACGCCACTGCTGCTGCTGTTTTAGGTTTCCCAGTGAGTTTGCCAGACACACTGGGCTCTGCAAGGGGGCAGACTTTCAGGTAGCCAGGTTAGGGGAAAAGGGTGAACTGTGTGTTCCGAATTAAGGAGACAATGTTTGTTCACTTTTGTGTCAGGAGGGATGATGGCTAGGCTCAGAGTTGGGACCTCCAGGGAGGGGAAGGAACAGGATTTAGCAGATCTCTACCATGGGGTAATGGGAGAGGTCCTTTGCTCTCTGCTCACTTTTAGAGAGCCCCCCTTGGGTCTCCCATCCTCTTAGCAATGGGCTTAGTACCTGGTCTTTATTGTCTTTCTTCCTCTTTCTGAGACTTGCAGCTTGTCTCAACACAGATAATGTGCAACTCTCTATCATCTTTACCAGCTCAAAGCCCCACTTTGGCTTCACTGAGTCCAACTATGTCTAATATTGTCCCTGTAGACAGAAGCCTCTGGTGAAAGCTCCTTCTAGTTGGCTATCTTGACTCTTCCCTCTGTGGTGAACATTTTAACTGGCATGTGGAAACAAGGCTCTATCATAAAGTGAATAAGTAATATATTACAATCTGAAGTTTCTTGCAAATAAATCCTGTATCAGTTCAGCAAGAGCCAAAAGTGGGTTAGCATAGAATGCAGATGGGTCAGGTTCATAGGGCTGGCATCAGCCTGGGAATGTCCCAGTTGTAATTGCAGGTTTGCCATATAGAATCAGCTGGGGATACAGAAAGGTCAACATGAAGCAAGAGTGGAAACATGAATTTGGATGTATTAAACTAATCATTCTTGGGAGAGAACTTTGTCATAAAACCAGCATTTATGCATGTGTCTTATTTATTCATTTATTCATTCATTCAATCATTTGTTCATGCCTCATCAATGCAAAAGACATGTTTGGTCTTTTAGAATGATCCCATAATTCTCTCAAGGAGTAGGGACTACTGAACTTCAATAGATAAGGAGTTGGAAAAAAAATTTGGAGAAATAGATACAGAGTTAAACTTCAAAAATAAGCTCTCATCAACAGTAATTTGTAGCAAGTTTTATAACTTCTGATTTAATAGATTCAAGATTAATGTGTTTCTAGGTAAATTCTTCCTTTCTGTTGCCCACTCATTTTTGTTAACAACAAGATAAATTCAACCCAGACCTTTCTTCTTCCTCACCCCTACCAGTAACATCCCAACACAGAGCAAACTTCTGAGCCTCAAACTCATTCTGAATTGACTTCCATCTAATTCAAGATTCCCTTTGATTTTCAAGTGTCACTGTCTGGTCTACTGAACTAGTCTACATCATCAAGCCCTCTTTTTCTGTGATTTGTGTTCAGAGTATGGTTCTTTTTGTTTTTTTTCTTCTCAAGACTGAGGTCTCTGTAGGTTAGGTTGCCCAGCCTGGCTTCCCACCTCTGCCTCCCAAGGACCTGGGACTATAGGTGGTCACCACAATTGCTGGCTCTTAGAAAATGTTTTACCTTTTCTAATTTTCATTTTGTGCTTTTCTTCAAAACATAGGTGAGATTACACTGTTTCTATTGCTCTGTGACTTGATTTTTCACTAGAAAAATGTCCATGAGACCTTTCTATGTCATATTAAACTTTATCTTGTCTTTTTTATTCATTATAGGATATAATATTGTGTAACATGTACTAATAGCGTAATTTGTTTGTCATAATTATTCCAGTATCATTACTCTATTGTCAGATATTTATACTTTCTAATACTTTAAACAATAATGCCATAAATATTCTTAATTATGTCACCTCACACACATGCAAAAATGTTGCTAGGTTGAAAAATTACTGTGTTGAAAGTTATAGAAAAATTTATCTGCTAAATATAGCCAAATTGTTCTTCTGAAATGCTGCAACAATTTACATTCCTACCAAGACTATATAGAGATTATCTATACCTATATCTTCACTTTCACTTTAATACTGAACATTATAAATATATTTTATTGTCAAACTGGTAATAAATTATTATTGCAGTTTGTTTTCTTTGAATAGATTAAATTTGAACAGCCTATTATATTTTACTATTTATATTTTTATTGAGAAAATTTCTTGTATACAGTCCTTGGTGCATTTTTCCATAGATTTGTTTTTTCCTCCATGATTTATACAAGTATTTGTATGTCCTATAGATTTACTCATTGTCAATCTTATATGTTGTATTTTCTTTTGTTCTGTCACATCCTCTACAATGTTTATATTAACTTCTGTTTTCCAGATGTTATTATGTTTTATACTTAATTTTAGCCAAAATGCCGAGAACTGATAGATGTCATTGTTCATATAGTTAAATCTATTAATTCTTTTATACCTTGTGAGTGTTTTGACTTGCTTACGGCTTTTCCAAACTCAAGATTATAAACAATTTTTTAATCTACTATCTATAGTTCAAGGTATTTGCCTATTCCTTTATCTTAAAGTTGTTATTGTGGATATGACTTGAACTTCAACTCTACATTTTTTCATTTTTTCCCAAATGGATAGAAATGCTTGCAGAAACTGTTCTCCTTTTTCCTGGGTGTATAGCCATTCATTTTTCTGAGCCTGTTCTGCAGTTCACCATGACCAGGAAACTGAGCTCCAGTCAATGGAATGTGGGTAGAAAGTGGGAACTCCATTTAGGCCTGGTCCATGAAAGCCTCTTGCCACCATCCTCACTGATCTTTCCCCATGTGGCTGGTGCAGATGCTCATGCACCCTGGAAAGTCAGTTTTGAAGGTGGGGAATGCTATGATAGAAGAAACCAAGATCCCCAAACCACTGCCAATCAGGAACAAAATACCCATTTAGGGCTTTGAGAGAGAGATAAATGATCTCTTATGGTATTAAACCACTGAGGTTATAGAAACCAGGGTACTTGAACTAATCTAAGGTGAGATTTTTCCAACATAATTTACTGAAAGTTCATCCAATCACCACTAATTTCAAATGCTTTATTTATTTATTTATTCATTTATGTATTTTAGACAGAATGTCACTCTGTTTCCCAGGCTAGTGTGCCATGTTAGCAGCCTACCTCACAGCAATCTCAACCTCCTGGACTCAAGTGAACCTACTGCCTCAGCATTCAGAGTACCTGTGACTATGCCCTGATAATTATTCTATTTTTAGTAGAGACAGGGTCTTGTTCTTCCTTAGACTAGGCTTGAACTCTTAGATTCAAGTGATCTTGCTGCCTCACCTCCCACAGTGCTAGGAGGCTTGAGCCACTGCTTCCATCCTATGAAATACTGTTACATTTAGCATACTCTAGTGCAGCACTTACAAGCATGGTCATGACACTGTCTTGTGAAGAGTAAATTTTACTTAACTTGAATCTTAGTTTTCCCACGAATGAAATGAAATCAATGAGAATATCGTACATACTCAGCTTTTAATAAATGATAATTGTAGTCATTGTTGTTATAATTATCATAGCCCCTTTAAGCATGGGTCTATTCTAAGTCCATGATATATCTATCTCTTCCTTGTTTCTTTATTGTCTTCTAGGTCTTGCTTTTGGATTTAGTTTTTATATGGTTGGACTTGGTACCACCCCAATATTTGGGCAACAGACCCTCTAATGTGGATCTTGGGTTTTATAAGGCCCTGCTTTGGCTCTTCTCCAGCCCTACCTAGTCAGTGAAGAGTCTATGAGACCTACCCAGACTTCATCTCTTTACTTTCAAGGCCATGGGCTGAGGGCCTGACATTCAGGAATTCCCTGTCCACCTGGTTCCTAGGCCACTCCCAGAGCCTGTACAGGTCTCTTCTCTGGGTTCTGCCTCCTCACGCCGATCACAGTTCTCAGGAGAGGTGAGGGCCTACCAGTAGAAGCCCATTTGAGGTGGATTGGATAGAACTTGACTTGTAGGCTGCTGTATGGGTGGTGTGAGTTCCTTTGCTGTAGATAAAGATGGAGTCAATGGTAGGAAGAAAAGGGTCATGGAGCAGAGAACATAATTTACAAATCTGGATTTGTATTCCTATGTAGGTTCTGCAAAGAGTAAGGAAGCCCTCAGCTGTATTATATCCTCAGAATTTTTTTTCTCGGTGAACATATGTGGTAGGAAAGTTTCAGAGTCCTCACAACAAACAGATTTTTATTGTGTGATTTTGTTTGACTGCTAATGTAGCTGGGAATAAATCCAGCCAGCAGCATAGGTGAAACGCCTATATGCCTCTGCCCAAAAAAGCTGTTTAATCTCAAGGATGGAGGGGTTGTGGTCCAGGATAGTGAGGATAATCTTGTCCATGTACTGCCTCAGCCAGAAGTTGATCTCCTCCTGTTGCTTCAAGACTTCCATTAGCTCTGAGATTCCACTGTGGAGGGTCACAGGGCATTTGGAGAGCTGACTTTTCATGATCATACCCTCGTCATGTGAGGCTGTGTCTATTTCTGCAGCCAGTGACTGGGCTTTGGTCTGGGTAGCAAAAGATTCTTTCTTCATAGAGGCTGAGGCTCAGAATCTGTCCATTCAAGTTTTCATTCTGATCCCACAGCTTATGTTTCTCCTGCTTGAGCTGCTTTACCTTGTGCTCCAGCTCCACCTCACAGGCCCTAGCATTGAACTCGCCCAGGCCAGAGGATGCACTTCGACCCCAGCCTGGCCACTCACGGTCCGGCTTGTACATCTGTAGATACTCCAGCTCCTTCTGCAAGTCCTTGATGAGCTCCTGCATCACCTCCCGCTCCTTCTGGAACTCGAGGCGGTTCTGCTGCAGCTTGTCCACCATGCGCTTGTACAGGTCCATCTCATCCTTGAGTCATAGGCTGGTGCCCTCCAGCTTGTTGGACATGCGCTGCTGCTCCTCATCCAGTTTCTTTGTTCCAATTTATATTTTCTTTAAGCCACACAAAAGGTAGTGGTAGGCAAGCCTGAATATACCAAGTATCTTTAACTTCAAAATTTATAGTGTACTGATTATTCTCAGGCTTGTGAGACAGACCATCCCCCAGGCTTTAATGGCCTGCATGGCAACAGCAACTTTCCATAAATGAACTTTATTTGGATAACATCCAAGAACAGGGGAGGGGGGTGAAAACCCACCATTACTCCAATGCATAGAGTAACCAGTGGCAATTCGAACTACATCTTTCTTTGATGGGTACTTGTAATTCTCCATTGGGATGTCGACTGGAACATTGAATGGGACAGGAGCACCAGACGAGGTTTAATTTAGCAATAGGTCCCCAGTCCACAATCTCCCCATATGTGGTATTTAGCAAGATAAAGGGATATTGTCCTTTACATTTCACCCAGTGAATCCAATTATGAACTTCTTTAAAAAAATTCATCTGGCATAGGGGTAATTCTGGATTAGTCAGAATGTTTTTAACTTGATGGTTTTCCCATGCATATGTTCTCAACATATACATTTGAGACATCAAATGTATATGTTGAGTACAACTTTGATTTCTTCTGAGTTACCTCTTTGTTAATTGCACAACTTTTCAAAAATAAGTGAATGAGTGCATTACACAAAATGTAAAGGTAAAAGTGCTTTTGTAGTTGTTAATACTTCCTATGGAAGTGTCATAGATTGAAACCCTAGAGGTTTCATGCACCCTCAGAATCCTTTAAAATAAAAAGAAAATCATACATCCATTTTCACCACAATATATAATCAAGTTATGTGGAGAGATGAAGGATTTTCTCCTCCTTCTCCCAATCTATCAAAATACCTTAAACAAAATCATTTATGGAAAATTAAGACTATACTCCATCCTCTTCAAGCTTGGGTAGAAAAAGTCACTAAAATAAAAAATATACCTTATCTTTTACCAAAAATGTAACTCGTAATATTCAAGCCTGTTTAAGGTTGCCTTATGTATAGCTTAAAGTTTCTATACATTGAAACAAAACCAATGGACAAATTCAATATTTACAAACCTGTACTATGTATACATGCATTAACAATTCTCTAAGTTTTAATCCATCTTAGGAACAGCTATATTTATTGAGAGCTCAAACGGGAGTATGACTGCTGGTGAACTTGGTGAGACCCTGGCAAGATTCCCCGGCTCTATCAATATTGCAGTTATTGGCTTAGAGAATCCTGAAGAGAAGTCACTGATTGATTGGACTGTTGATTGCTACTATTTTGGGGATCATTGCTGTTACTGCAACTGCTGCTACAGCGGGAGTCACCTTGACCCAAAATATAAGGACACAGACTTGTTGTTCATTGGCATAGAAATTCAGAACAGTTATGGACTGCCCAAAGACAAATAGATACTGAAATATCTAATGAAATCTCTGACTTGGAACAAACTGTCATGATGATGGGCGATGAATTGGTTAGTTTAAAAAGGCAGACAAAACAAAAATGTGATTGGAATATTACCGCTTTTTGTATTACCCCTGTAAAATATAATGAAACAGCGTTTCCCTGGGAGAAAGTTAGGAAACATTTGTTGAATCACAAGAATTTAACTAATGATATTGTAAATTTACAGAATGAAGTGTATTATACATTCCAATGTAAGTTGAAAAAGGAGGATAGTGATGTGATCTTGAAGGGATTAGCAGAAGGAATAGAACAAATGAATCCTATACCCAAGATCAATGGACTTATTGGAAGTACCATTGGATCTTTTGCTTTGTTACTTTTCTTTTGCTTAATTTTATATATAATGTGGAAGAAGTTAAATCAAACTAGTAAGGAGAATGAAAGACATGCTGCCATTTTTACTTTAATGAAGTCTGATGTGAACGCCAATAAGAAAAAGAAGGGGGAAATATAGGTGAAATGCCTATATGCCTCTGGCCAAAAAAGCCATTTGAGAGAGAGCAGTGAAAAGACTTTGTGCAGGCATACTTGTAAGAAACTGAGGCAGAATCCCATATGGCCAGGTTAGTTATGGGCCTAACATGACCAAGGCTTTGGCTGGAATAGCATTTCCAGACTACGTTAAGGAATTAAGGTTGACTTTACAAGGCCAATGAAAAAGCCCTTTGGAAAACTGGACAGATACCCATAAGTAACCTTTTCTGATCTGTGGTAAGTGACACAGGTCACTTGCTGACAGGTCCAGGAATGGTAATGTGCTAGGGGACCTCAAGAGAAGAGGAATTTACCCAATGCATACAGGTATCTAATGGCACAGATGAAACCTGGGCTCATGAAAGGCTTTTGAGAAGTCCAGCCTGAGAATTCCTTATGAAAGGCTCCAGCAAAAAAACCCTGACTTAAGGCCTACATGGGAGCAGAGGTTTGCACACAAATTCTTGTATGCCCAAGACGTTTCTCTATGCTTTGCTTAAAGATTCGAAGTAACTGTCTCCAAATGGCATGGTCAGTTGAACAGATGTTCAAATTGTCACTTTCCCCTGTAGCCTCAGTCTTCATCAGATAAGAACAAAGAAAGTAATAACTGACATGTTCTTCATTAAGTTATGTTAAACCGGGTTATGTTGAAAGGGTTGTGCTTAAAGGTGTATGGTGAGTGGATTACCAGATAACCAGGGAGGAGCTACTTACAGGGTGGGTGGTCATAAGATGTTTAAATGGATTAATGAAGTCATTGATGCCCACTGCACACATGCAGAGAGATTGTAATGAACGTTAATGAGGTCATTGCTGTATAGTGCGCATGCACAAGATTGCCTATATAAACCAACAGCAAATCAAGAAGGCTCTCCATTTTGCCTGAGCGAGCAGATGGTCACCTTTATTTAAAACATAATTTCAATAAGCATGCTTATTCTCCGCAACATCACTTTTCTGTGAGACCCTTATGGCAACATACTAAAGAAAAAGAATCAAGTTTAAAATAATTGCTCTACTGTTTTCCAGAATTTGGTTTTCCTGGTGAGAGGCACAATGCAATATAATTCTTATCTCTCCCACTTACCCAATCCCAGAAGTTTTTAGGATGTCCTCTTTATCCCTGGGATATTGAAATTGTGACATTATGCATGGACACCCAGCTCAGCATCATTCTTCATTGTTCCTGTTTGACACTTAGACACATGTTTCGATTGCGGCTCCTGTCTTGGTTCAGTAAAATAACATTTCAGATTTTCTCTGGATAGTGGTGTGTTCATCCTTTGAAATGCCAACTAGAACAATTAAAACTTCCTAGACTAATTCTCCTCATCATTCAACTTTTCTTTCCTCCTGTTTTCCATGAGTCCTCTGAAGGATGCATGTCTTTGGATAATGTCTACTACAAGATCTTTCTGTACATTTGCAACTAATATGTAACAGTTAGCTATAGCTGCATGACAAATAAACCCAGAACTCAGGGATATTGAACAAGAAATATTTCTTGTGCATCAGCAGGCTGGCTAGCAGCTGTGTTCTCATCTGGCCTTTGCTAGGGCAGCTCAGTGTCACAAATCTCTCGTCCTACAGAGACTAGATGGCTGGACCCGATATGTCTTCCCAGGGATGACAGAAGCTCAAGGTCAGCAGGCTAATGATACCTTCCTAGCAGCTTCCATTTTGGCTGACTTCCACTGACCAAAGCCAAACACATGCTGTGCTCAGGGTTGGAGAATTACACCCAGATGCTGAATAGGAGAGCAGTACAAAGTTGCATGACTGAGGTTGTTGATTATGATGAGGGTAAAGAATCAGACCATTAATTTCATCATAGTCTGAGTAGTGTGTATGCCCTCTTGTAGTACCCATGCTGTCAACAACAGCATCACATGTTGAAAAGATGCTAAAAAAAATATTCTCTAGCAGAGGCAAGATGGCCGATTGGAGCCAGTTTTCCACAGAGGCTCCATTCAGAAGGAGATTTAAAGGACAGAAGTTTAGCAAGTAAGTTGATGGTTTGGAGCTGAGCCAAGAGAGGAAGTTGTAGAATGCGCATCAACCCTTTTGAGACGAGCTGCAACCCCAAGGATAAAAACAAAATGTACAAAAACGTCACCATGTGGATGGGAGTCCCCTCCCCCTTGAGAACTGTTCACAGTATACTTTCTACAAACAAATGAGCAGAATTGAAATGTCCTCCCATTTTATCCCATGGGAGAGACCCTCTAAAAACTGGACCTCCTTCCCTTACTAGGGGGCCATGGAAATCTCCTGCCAGACATAAAACTATATAAAACTGTATATATTCTCTACCTACAATTCTGAACTCCCAGCACTCCCCTCAAATCTCACCCAAAGATCTAGAAGCCTGTCCCCTATGGAGTCCAGATACTTGGGCATTTTCTCAAAAGGTGAGGACAGGGCATGGGCTGTTGCAGGTCTGTGCTAATTCTATGGATCAGGGGGTAAGGAGAAAATGGTGGACTTAAGGAACAGTACAGGAAAGGGAGAGGCAGCACCTCCCCACCCCCAGTACAGAGGAGCAGCAGTAGCAGAGGGAACAATAGGGCTCACACCTGAGGGGATATTTTGGAAGGACAGTCCCTGTCTCTCTGGGCAACCAGAGAAAGCTGGCATCTGCTCCAGTGGCAGGCACTGGTGGAATATATCTGGGATGGTAACGCAGATCCCATGAGCAAAGGGTATGCCCAAGGCGGTACTTGCCTGGGCAGAGTGTGGCAGGATGGTGAATTGAAGACACAGGAACAGTGATGGCATACTCCCATGGCAGGACTGTGTCAGGATTGCTTAGTGAGCTTAAGACACACCCAGCCCTCAGGGGATCATAACTGAGATAAAGGAAGGTGGGAAACTGAAAGCTGAGTGTAAGCTCTAACCGCACTGCCCCAACACAGACTGCAGGGGAAACAGAAACACCATCTCTGGGCAGCAGCACAGACTGGAGCTGCATCACAGTTTCTGTGAACTCAAACAGCACCTGATCCACAGGGGAATAAAGCCAGGACAGAATCACAAATCCTGTGCAAATATAAGTGTCAACAACATCAATCAGGGGTAGGGCTGGAACTGAATGAATAGCCCCAGCTTCCATTAACCACTGGAGGTTGTCAGGCCTCAGCTTTCCATGCTGGATGGTGACAGAGTGTGGAGGCCTGGCTAGGAGACATAAGATCTCTCTGTGACCCAGGCAGGCTCAAACCTCTGGAGCATCTGCTCATTGGAGGGACCTGGGTCATAGCCCTGTGGGGTCACCAGTGACTGGGTGTGATAGAGGTGCAAGGTGGCAAAGGAGGCATCAACCTTCCCAGACCAATTCATTTTCTGGAGGGGGGTTCCTTCTGACTCCTCAGAGCACCTGAACGAGTCATACTCATGCTGCCAGCAGACGCCTGCTATCTAGTTGCCAGAGAACTTTTGAACTCCCTCACTTAAGGCCGGATGCTAACTGGGACAACTGATTTGGATCTCTCGGACTGGACCAATCACCCGAGGACTATCCAAATTTGTACCGTGGGTGTGTGGTGTAGGAAGGTTTGATTTTCCTTTTCTGATTGTTGTCGGTGGTGGGCAGGGTGACTAAATTGCTAGGATTTCTCCACAGCTGAGAATTTTCAACCCAGAGTTACTAATTCACTAGGGTAGGACAGAGACAAGATGAAAACAAGATAGTGCCACTTAGACCCGCCATACCAAATAAGTCCCTAGTGTCTCCCACCATAACGCTATACGGGTCCTTTGCAAAGCTCTAGGGGAAACGATACAGACACCAATACAAGCTCTTGAGTAAACGGCTGGTTAATCACTACACCAGGAGTTCCCCCACCCAACATCACCTTATCTGCTCATCTAGCCAAATGGTATAAAATAATCATGGGGCAGAATCAGCAAAAAAAATTCTGGTAACACCAATAACCAGAGTAGATGAACTCCCACAAGGAACAATACAGCTGACACAACTGAAGATCCTATTCATACACAAATGGGAGAGATGTCAGAAATAAAATTCAGAGATTAGATTGCAAATAAGATTAATAGAATGGAGGTAAAGTTGGAATTAGAAATTCAAGGAGCATTTAAAAAATTGTCTTAAGAATTCAATGAATTCAAAGACAAAATCACCAAAGATTTTGACTCACTGAGACAAGAATTTGCAGCCCTCAAAGATCTTAGAAATTCAGTAGAATCCCTCATTAATAGGATGGAACAGCCAGAAGAAAGAATCTTGGACATTGAAGACAAAGCTTTTCAACCCTCCCAAGCACTCAGAGAAGAAGAGAAATGGAGAACAAACACAGATCATTCTCTCAGAGAGTTTTGGGATAACATGAAGAAAACTAATATTCACCTTATAGGAATTCCTAAAGGTGACAAAGTTGGTTCACAAAGCACAGTGGCCCTTTTTCATGAGATTATGAAGGAGAACTTTCCAGATATGCCAAGAGATCCTGAAATTCAGATAGCAGACAATTTCAGAACCCCAGCAGGACTCAACCCGAATAAGACACCCCCTAGACACATCATAATCAACTTCACTAAAGTTAATATGAAGGAGAAAATTCTGAAAGCAGCGAGATGGAGGAAAACTATAATCTGCAAGGGGAAGAATATTAGAATGACTGCAGATCTCTTTGCTGAAACCTTTCAAGCTAGAAGAGGGTGGTCATTGACTTTTAATCTCCTAAAACAAAATGACTTTCAACCCAGGATCCTGTATCCAGCTAAACTGAGTTTCATTTATTTTGGAGATATTAAATACTTTAATGACATTCACATGTTGAAGGAATTTGCTATAACTAAACCAGCTCTCCAGGATATTCTCAGACTTATCCTCCATAATGACCAGTGCAAACCTCCACCACAAAAGTAAACTCACTCAGAAACTTTTGATCAAATTCCAATTTCTGCAGTGGCAAAAGGATTAAAAATGTCCATGGGACATTTGAAAAACTCGATACCCAAAATTCTACCTGGCTTGTCAATATTCTCAATTAATGTGAATGGCTTAAATTGTCCTCTAGAGAGGTACGGGTTGGCTGACTGGATACAAAAACTGAAGCCAGATATCTGCTCCATACAAGAATCTCATCTAACTTAAAAGAAAAATATAGACTCAGGGTAAAGGGATGGTCATCTATATTTTAGCCTAATGGAAATCAGAAAAAAGCAGGTCTTGCAACTTTATTCAAACGTATAATAAGCTTTAAACAAACAAAAGTAAGAAATGATAAGAATGGTCACTTCATATTTGTAAAGGGTAATACTGAATATGATGAGATTTCAATTATTAACATTTAAGCACCCAACCAGAATGCACCTCAATTTATAAGAGACACTCTAACAGTCATGAGCAACTTGATTTCCTCCAGCACTATAATTGCCTGAGATTTTAACACTCCTTTGGCATTGTTGGATACATCCTCCAATAAGAAGATAAGCAAAGACATTTTAGACTTAAACTTAACCATTTAACATTTGGATTTAACAGAACAGAACATTTCAGAACATTTCATCCTAACTAAACTGAATACACATTCTTCTCATCAGCCCACAGAACATCATCCAAAACTGATCAAATTTTAGGTCACAAATCTAACCTCAACAAATTTAAAAGAATAGAAATTATTCCTTGTATCTTCTTAAACGATCATGGAATAAAAGTTGAACTCCATAACAACAAGAATCTGCATACTCATACAAAAACATGGAAAATAAATAACCTTATGCTGAGAGATAGCTGAGTCAGAGACAAGATTAAGAAGGAAATTACCAAATTTTTGGAACAAAATGATAATGAAGACACAAATTATCAGAAAATCTGGGATGCTGCAAATGCAGTCCTAAGAGGGAAATTTATAGCACTGCAAGCCTTCCTCAAGAGAATGGAAAAGGAGGAAGTTAACAACTTAATGGAACATCTCAAGCAACTGCAAAAGGAAGAACATTCTAATCCCAAACCCAGCAGAAGAAAAGAAAGAACCAATTATAGCAGAATTAAATGAAATTGAAAACAAAAGGATTATAGAACAAATCAATAAATCAAAAAGTTGGTTTTTTGAAAAGGTCAATAAAATAGATAAACATTTGGCCAACCTAACCAGGAAAAAAAGAGTAAAATCACTAAATTCATAAATCATAAATGATAATGATGAAGTAACAACAGACTCCCCAGAAATTCAAAAAATCCTTAATGAATATTACAAGAAACTTTATTCTCAGAAATATGAAAATCTGAAGGAAATTGATCAATACTTAGAAGCATGCTACCTTCCAAGACTTAGCCAGAATCAAGTGGAAATGTTGAACAGGCCTATATCAAGTACCAAAATAGCATCAACTATACAAAATCTCCTTAAAAAGAAAAGCCCCAGACCAGATGGTTTCACATCAGAATTCTACAAAACCTTTAAAGAGGAAC
>NW_003852483.1:4072533-4078807 GCF_000181295.1 Otolemur garnettii | reverse complement strand
AGCAACACATCAAACAAATTATACACCATGACCAAGTGTGTTTTATCCCAGGGTCTCAAGGCTGTTTCAATATACATAAATCTATAAATGTAATTCATCACATAAACAAATTAAAAAACAAAGACCATATGATTCTCTCAATTGATGCAGAAAAAGCTTTTGATGATATCCTGCACCCTTTTATGATCAGAACACATAAGAAAATTGGTATAGAAGGGACATTTCTTAACGTGATAGAGGCCATCTATAGCTTACCCACAGCAAATATTATACTGAATGGAGTTAAATTGAAATCATTTACACTCAGATCAGGAACAAGACAAGGTTGCCCATTGTCTCCACTGCTTCTTAACACTGTAATGGAAGACTTAGCCATCACAATTAGGCAAGAAAAGGTGATCAATGGTATCCATGTAGGGTCAGAAGAGATCAAACTTTCACTTTTCGCAGATGATATGATTGTATATCTGGAAAACACAGGGATCCTACTACAAAATTCTTATAAGTGATCAAGGAATACAGCAGCATTTCAGGTTACAAAATCAACACTCATAAATTGGTAGCCTTTATATATTCCAGCAATAGTCAAGCTGAAAAAACAGTCAAGGACTCTATTCCATTCATAGTAGTGCCAAAGAAGATGAAATATTTGGGAGTTTAACTAACAAATGACGTGAAAGATCTCTATGAAGATAACTATGAAACTCAGAGAGGAAATAGCTGAAGATGTTAACAAATTGAAAAACATACCATGCCCATGGCTGAGAAGAATCAACATTGTTAAAATGTCCATATTACCTAAAGCAATACACAATTTTAATGCAATCCCTAATAAAGCTCCACTGTCATACTTTTAAGATCTCGAAAAAATAATACTTCGTTTTATATGGAATCAAAACCACCTCAAATAGCCAAGTCATTAATCAGAAATAATAACAAAGCAGTAGGAATCACACTACCAGAACTCAGACTATACTATAAATTGATAGTGATCAAAACAGCATGGTACTTGAACAAAAACAGAGAGATAGATGTATAAAACAGAATAGAGAACCAAGAGATGAACCCAGCTACTTACCATCATTTGGTCTTTGACAAGCCAATTCGAAACAATCAATGGGGAAAAGATTCCCTATTTAACAAACGGTGCTGGGTGAACTGCCTGGCAACCTGCAGAAGACTGAAACTGGACCCACACCTCTCACCATTAACTAAGATAGACTCTCACTGGATTAAAGATTTAAATTTAAGGCATGAAACTAGAAAAATACTAGAAGAAAGTGCAGGGAAAACTCTTGAAGAAACTGGCCTGGGAGAATATTTTATGAGGAAGATCCTGCAGGCAATTAAGGCAACATCCAAAATACACTACTGGGACCTGATCAAACTAAAAAGCTTCTGCACAGCCAACAACACAGTAAGTAAAGCAAGCAGACAGCCCTCAGAATGGGAGAAGATATTTGCTGGTTATGTCTCTGACAAAGGTTTCATAACCAGAATCCACAGAGAACGCAAACGTATTAGCAAGAAAAGAACAAGTGATCCCATCTCAGGGTGGACAAAGGACTTGAAGAGAAACTTCCCTGAAGAAGACAGGTGCACAGCCTACAGACACATGAAAAATGTTCATCATCCTTAATCATCAGAGAAATGCAAATCAAAACCACTTTGAGATATCTTCTAACTCCAGTAAGATTAGCCCACATCACAAAATCCCCAAACCAGAGATGTTGGCGTGGATGTGGAGAAAGGGGGACACTTCTACATTGCTGGTGGGAATGCAAACTAATACATTCCTTTTGGAAAGAGGCTAGGCGTACACTTGGAGATCTAAAAATAGACCTGCTATTTGATCCTACAATTCCTCTACTAGGTATATATCCAGAAAACCAAAAATCACATTATAACAAAGATATATATACCAGAATGTTTATTGTAGCCCAATTCATAATTGCTAAGTCATGGAAGAAGCCCAAGTGCCCACTGACCCATTAATGGATTAATAAATTGTGGTATATGTACACCATGGAATATTATGCATCCTTAAAGAAATATGGAGACTTTACCTTGTCCATCTTTACATGGATGGAAATGGAATATATTCTTCTTAGCAAAGTATCTCAAAAATGGAAGAAAAAGTATCCAATGTACTCAATCTTACTATGAAACCAACTTATAGCTTTCTTAGGAAAAATTATAGCCCAAGAAGGGGAAAGGGGAGAGGCCGGGGAGGAAAGGGGGAGGATGGGTGGAGGGAAAGTAATTGGTGGGACCACACCTATGGTGCATCTTACAAGGGTATGTGTAACATTTACTAGTTGTAGACTATACATATCTTTTTTTTTTTGAGACAGAGCCTCAAGCTGTCCCTCTGGGTAGAGTGCCGTGGCATTACAGCTCACAGCAACTTCCAACTCCTGGGCTTAAGCGAGTCTCCTGCCTTGGCCTCCCAAGTAGCTGGGACCACAGGCGTCCACCACAACACCCGGCTATTTTTTTTTTTTTTTTTTTTTGGTTGCTGCTGTCATTGTTGTTTTGGCGGGTCCGGGCTGGGGATTTGAACCCGCCACCTTAGGAGTATGTGGCTGGCGCCTTAGCCCGTTGAGCTATAGGCGCCAAGCCCATATCTTAACACAATAACTAAGAAAATGCCATGAAGGCTATGTTGACCAGTGTGATGAAAGCCTTTCAAATTGTATGCAAAACCAGCACATTGTAGCCCATGATTGCATTAACATACACAGCTTTGATTTAATAGAAGAAAAAGGGGGAGGGGGAGAGGGAGAATGAGAAGGAAGGAGAAGGAAGTAGGAAGGGGAAGGAGAAAAAGAAGAAGAAGAGGAAGAAGAAGAGGAAAAAGAGGAAGGAGAAGAAGAAGAGGAGGAGGAGGAGGAAGAAACTGGTATTTGCGGTGGAATACTGGAAGCCTCGCAAATATAAGTATGCTGTCTCCCAAATCCCTGCTGCTTAAAAAACTATTTCTTTGTCTCTTGCCTATCTATTATTTCCTATTTTCTGATTTTTTGATGGCCTTCTGCCCCACCAAGTCACTAGAAGGGAACCCATCACACGTTGGGGCTGGCACCCAACAATTACTACACAAAATTCCAAAGTCAAATTTATTTTGCAGTTTTTGGCCAGGGCTGGGTTTGAACCCGCCACCTCTGGCATATGGGGCCAGCGCCCCACTCCTTGAATCACAGGCACCGCCCCCAAGGTCAAATATTAAAAAAATATAATTCAACAGCATTTTATTTCATGATCAGTTGTTTTCATACATGGAATGGAAGGATGGTTCAATATTGACAACATATTAATAAAATTAATCATATTTATAAACAAAAAATAGAAAAATATGTGATCATTTCCATAGATGTTGAAATCAGAATCAATCAAATTTTGAAATCTATTACTTAAAACCTCTTAATACAAAGTGGAAAAATATTTTCTTGTAATTGATGCAAAATTCAATATTATATTTAATAGTGACTACTAAAAGGTTTCCAATAAGAAATATGACAAGGATGTTCACCACTATTTAGCTTGCTTTGGAGACACTAGCTGATAAAATCAGAGGAAAGAAGGAGGGAAGGGAAGAAATTGAAAGGGGGGTGTAAGTATTCTTTTAGCACTGGTTACATGGTGAACACCAAGGAAACTGAAAGTAATCAACTGGTAAAATGCCAGTAAAGAAACTACTGAAGGCTGTCTTCAGTATGGTGACATAAATACAATTTATATCAAGTTGCAAATATCAAAAGCTTTCCTATAAAAATCTAAATAAACCCCAGATAACTCAAAAATTTAAGTGTGAAAAGTAAAAATACAAGAGTCAGAAAAAATGGTTTTAATTTTATAGTTTCAGAGAAAAAGAAAGACTCAGACTCTATGATTACAATACAAAAACCAGATATCATAAAATAAAATTTTTTTTGTAAAATTCAAGAAATTGCTCAGGATAAAGCTTAAAAGATAAATGTAATGAGGGAAAATACTGAATGCATACAACAAAGGACTGCTTCTTTAATATATGATAGCCTCCACATTTCAATATATAAAAGACCAAAACCCAGTGAAAATGTCAAAAGATAGAAAATGGCAATACGGAAACATATCAAACTCATTCCGAACAAGAGAAATGAAAAGGAAAACTGCACTAAAATCCCATCATTTCACCCAGATATTTCAAAATGTTTAAAAAACTATTTCATACTGTTTATGAAAATATGAAAAATAATTCCAAATATTTATTACAATTTCTATGGAGAAATTGGTAATACCTGTCAAATATTAACATAACTATGACTTGAGGTTCAGAATTTTTGCAACCTCTATACTTTCAGGTGCATAAAGATAAATACACAAGGCCTCTTAAGGAAACATTATTCATGACAGCAAAAATGGGTCATAACAAGGTGGGGTATGGTGGCTCACTCCTGTAATCCTAGCACTCTGGGAGACTAAGACAGCTGGACTGCCTGAGCTAGAGAGAGACCCTATCTCTAAAAATAGCTGGGCATAGTGGTGGGCACCTATAGTCCCAGCTACTCAGGAGGCTGAGGCAAGAGTAGCCCAAGAGTTGAGCTCTTAAGCCCAAGAGTTTGAGGTTGTTGTGAGCTATGACAGCAGAGCACTCAATTGAGGGCGACAAAGTAAAACTCTGTCTCAAGAAAAAAAAAATGGGTCACCATATAAATGTTCAACCATAAAGGACTTTGAGTAACTTGCTGTCTATCCACCAATGAAAAACTATCTATCATCTATTATCACTATCATCTGTCTATTATTATTATGCACTTATTGCTATTTATCTTTCCATCAATCATCTATCTGTCTATCCAAGAAGAATGATAATATTAACAGGTAGCACTCACACAGAATTTCCTGTTGTGGCAGAGGTAGACGCTTTCTTGGGAAGTCACTGTGTTCTAGGAGTTGTTTTCAGAGGCCTACAGTTTTGAAAGTACCTAATTTCTTACTTAAAATCCCTTCCTATTTAAAATACCTACAGCAGTTTTCTCTTTGCCACCCTGAACCTTGAATGATATAACTTTTCCAGGAAAAATAAAAGAGCATTTCTATTGAGTGCTATAGTTTATGAAAAAAAAAAGACCCCCATAAACTGGAATAAACATTGACTTTGTCTGGAAGGATATAGAAACTCATAACAGCATTTGCTGCTTGAGGGGAATAAGAGACCCAGACCTCCACCCATGGAGGAAAGTCCCTTCCTCCAGTCCCTTAAGTATTTCATGATACCTTCCTTTCACATAGACTCTTTTGATTTCTGAATTTTCCACCATGTATGTACATTACTTATTTAAACAACTACATTCAGTAAGGCAAGATGTGTAACTAAGCAAACATTTTATACAAAGTAGAAAGCAAAGAAAATGAACACATCATGGAAAAGATAAATAAAAAATCCATTATGGAAGAAAAGCATAATACAAGAAAACAAACTAATGGTAATAATAGTCATTGTCCCTGTGAGTGCATTGTTCTGCTCTGTAGGAAGACTTCTAAAAATGTGAATTTCATAAAAATAAAGTAACTCAAAGAAACGGGGTGTGTGTGTGCAAGAGAGAGGGAGAGAGAGAGAGAGGAAAAAGTGATTGGGCCCAGTGTGTCCTTAATAACAAGAATTTTCAGCATGGAAGAAAGGAGATACAGATGTGACACAGAAGTTAAATGAAAATCTATTGCCCTGAATTTGAATCAGAAATATAAGCTTTTTTTTTTTTCATAAGAAATGAAAACAACTAAACTTAGGTTGTAGTTGTAGTTAATAATAAATCTAGAAATGATGACCAACCCCAAAGCAAAGAGCATCCCTTACCCACCCTGTGGTCTCTATAAGTACTGCCCATATGAATGAGCCAGGGCTCCTTAAACAGATGACTAATTCCTGCTTGGGACAGAAATGACCTGAAATATCTGTTCGAACCAGATATCAAAGAAGCCAGGTTTGTATACAAAGAACTCAGAAACCAACTTGAAGAAGCTCCCACTGACCAACCATGGGACACATTGATAATCGGTAACTGTAACTGGTTGGAGCACCTAAAATATGTTTAAATATTTTGGCTCATAAAAGTACTGAATACATAATACTATTTAATGCACACAGCTCCCCCCATACACAACTCCCCCACACAAACACATGAAAAGAAAAAAAATTTAGTTTATTTTCTTGTATTATGCTTTCCTTCTATAATGGATTTTTTATATTCAAACATTTACATAAAGTTTAAACTTTTTTTTTTTTTTTTTT
>NW_003852483.1:4059289-4072436 GCF_000181295.1 Otolemur garnettii | reverse complement strand
CTCAGCCTCCCAAGTAGCTGGGACCACAGGCGCCCGCCACAACGCCTGGCTATTTTTTGGTTGCAGCCGTCATTGTTGTTTGGCTGGCCCAGGCTGGATTCAAACCCGCCACCTTGGGTGTACATGGCTGGCGCCTTAGCCACTTGAGCCACAGGCGCCGAGCCAAAGTTTAAACTTTTAAAATAAAAAAAAGAAAGCACATTGGCTCATTGGTTACCTCTGGAAGACAGTAATGGGGAATAATCAGGTTTTTAACTTTTTCTCTCGAGTTTCCTTTACAAATTGAAGGGGAAGCTAGTATTCCATCTAACAAGTGAACATAAGGGCTGATAAAATTAGAATATCGGTATTTCATAATCTCTACTGAATTAATGGGTATAAGTCCTGCACATCAATGATTGCTGACATCACAAAAAGAGAGGTGCCCAGACCTTATGATCCTTCAGCTGGAGGAGTAACATCTGTGAGCTAGGCCTCCAAATAATCATGCCTGAACCAAATCAAGTCCCTAGATCCCACTACTGATCCAGCAGAAATACAAGAGCAGAGGAAGATGTTAAATCAAGAGAACTAGAGACTGATTTGCTTATAAATACTAATAAAAAGCCTTAATAAGATATAAACAAATAGAGCTCATTAGTGCTTTATAAAAAAAAAAAATAAACCATAGCCAAGTATAGGGCCATCTCAGTCACCATAAAGAGGCCTCAATACAAGGAACGCTACCAGTTTAATTAATCATATTAAAATCTAAGAGAAAGCCTACTATTAAGAATCAAAATTCGTGCTTAATTAAACCCTTAGCATAATGGAAATAAGAATATTTCAATTATTTAATAAGCTATATGTACATATACATGCATGATATATCACTTAATGGTAAAATATTCCATTAAAATTCAGCATATGTGGTTGTGCATTATCTCTATTATTTAATTATTATTGCCTGTTATTGAACAAAAGAAAGAAAGAAATATAATTATAGGAGACAGGGAGCCAAAAGTATCATTATTTTTAGATGATAATTACCCATCATCTAAACCTAAAAGAATACAAAATTTATTACAAGAAAAAAGGGAATTCAGCAAGATGGTCAAAGAGTCATCATCCTGATAACAAAAGCTACCCATGTACCAGGCACTGTGCTGGAGCAGTCTCACATATGTGCTCATTTCATTCTCATAACAGTTCTCTGTGAAGTGCACATTACTATTATCATCCTCATTTCAGAGTCAAGGAAACTGGGGCACACAGAAGTTAATAATTTGTATGAGTTCCAAATTATTAAGTGACAAACCAATATACAAAGCAATAATATTCATATTTTCATACTATAACCACTTTTGAAATTTCCCATTGATAGGCTGGTGTGGTGGCTTACCTGTAATCCTCACACCCTGGGAGGCCCAAGTGGGTGGATTGCTTAAGCCCAAGATTTCGAGCCAGGCACAGCTAGAGTGAGACCCCTACCTCTACTAAAAATAGCCAGGTGTTGTTGCAGATGCCAAGAGTCCCAGCTGCTCAAGAGACTGAGGCAACAGGATCACTCGAACCCAGGATTTTGAGATTGCTGTGAGCTATCACACCATGGCACTCTACCCAGGGTGACAGAGGGAGATTATCTCAAAAAAAAAAAAATTCCCCTTGACAATAACCACCTGATTAAAAATATCTAGGAATATGTCTATCACGAAATGAAGAAGACCTATATGATTAAAAGGCAAGAAAGGAAAAAGATCGATAGTAGAATTACTGGATTTCTGAATTCCAACCTTCCTGGTCCTTGGACCAGCCATCTCCAAACCATCAGACCTTCCCCTGGGATTCAGTGTGTATTGGGTCTTATCACAAGGAGGCTTGGGGCATCTGAGAAGAAAGCAGAGATTCTGTCATGAAAGCAGCCCCCACACTCGTCAGTTTCTGGCTCAGGGCAGCAGGTGTAGGTCTACCAAAGTCCAATTAAGTGAATTTATAGGTGTTATTATTAAATTGAAAATGTGTAATTGAGAATCATCAAAACAACAGAGAGAGCAGCCAGGAAAGTCTTTGATGTTCATGATAATTTGCAGATTATCTCATAATAATATATTTAAGCAAGATTTTTTTTTAACCTAAGAAGTCCCAATGCTGCTAAACTTTTCTATAATTAGAAATGTCTCAATAGTTTGTTACCTGAAAGATATTTTTGAAACATAACTAGACAAAATCTACTTCTTCAAGGTAAATTTCAGGTTTTAACAAGGAGAAAAGATAACCCTTTCTTGAAAGAAAAGTGCTAAGATGAGGGTATTCTTGCTGCTGATAGGTGATTCTGTGTCATTGAGAAAATTCTTATAACAACACCCTTAAAAATTGAAAAACAGAGTTTTTTTTTTTTTAAAGTGAAATATTCCAAATAAAGAACCCACTTGATAAAAAATATAAGTAGGACATCTTCTAATCAGTCTGCAAGGCCTTCTGATCCACACCAGGGAAGATGAGTCTGGCGCCCTTACATCTGGGCAGAATCAGTGGGTGGGCTGGCTACAGGAGGCCCAGCCTGGCAAGGGCAGCCAGTGCCATGCAGCTTCCATTTTGATGAACAAGTGTTTCAAAGAATCCCTTTTCAACAATGCTGGAGATAAAAAGGAAATATCAAAATAAACAGAATCTAGAACCAGAACTTCACATGGTTGTAACAAAAGTTTCAAACAAAAATCTTCAAAAAGTGATGATGCACATTGAATCACACATTGCTCTATTATTAATATTTTCTAGTGGAAATAAGATAGTTTTTTTTGTTTTGTTTTGTTTTGTTTGAGACAGAGTCTCACTATGCCCCCCTTGGTAGAGTGCCAGTGGCATCATAGCTCACAGCAGCCTCAAACTCTTGGGCTCAAGTGATTCTCTTGCCTCAGCCTCCCAAGTAGCTGGGACTACAGGCACCTACCACACACCCAGCTATCTTTTCTTGCAGTTGTCATTGTTGGTTAGCTGGCCCAGGCCAGGTTTGAATGCGCCACCTTCAATGTGTGTGGCTGGCACTATAACCACTGTGCTACTTTACTGGGGTCAATCACCAGTAAAGTAGGTTTCATAGAATGAAAATATTTTTAAAATAATGCTTATTTTATCTTCAATTTCTTCCTTTTAATTTCTATTTTTGCATATATGTTATAATGAATACAGTATTATAAAGCAATGGTATAGCTACTTGGCCATTTGGTGACCATAATGATATTCAACAATGAGGTATATAGCATTTTTTCTAAAATGAGTTCATGAACTTAATTGTCAAACTTTGTGCAACAACAGCTCTAATGATGACTCCAGAAAAAGAGTTCCAAAATCACATTGAAGGGTGGACTAGGTGCTGGCATTGGTGCATAGCTTCCCAAAGGGAGTACTTCTAAGGTACCCAGAGTGGTATTCAGCAATGAGATATGTAGCTTTTTCAAGGATGAGTTCTTGAACTTCATTGTCAAGGCATATATATATGTATATGTATATATATAAAATCCATAATAAATACAAGGAACTATGGGCTGCATTTTTTGAAATGCACTTTTTAAAAAAACTTTTAGGGCACATGTTAGAATTTGTCAACTTTTATATTGACTTTACTACACTGATAATGGGTAATCAAATAATCTCCTTTGACAGCATAGCAGCTAGGAAATTGATTATTTATAAAAGTCTGCCCCCTGCTGAGACTTTGAAAAGTGTTACTTATTGGTTCAGTTGATAAAAGCAAAGTATAGTATTAAAATACACATACACACTCAACACAATCTTTGCTGAAACATTTGCATTTGATAATAGAAAAGAGATCTCATGGATTTAATCTATCTTTCCAATAAATATTCATATTTTTAAATCTCTACAGATTAATAAACCAATTTCTTGATAGCTTTTTACTCTTTAGCAATACTGAAAAATATCAGATTCCTATGCGAAGCCATCTGACATTAAATATTATTAACATTTTGCTTCTTTGCCTTTGCAGTAGGCCACTAAAGAGGTAATTCCCTGAAAAACTGAGTTTCTGGTTTCTCTGTCAGAAGAATTATTTACCAGCAGAAGAACAGCAAAAGGTCAACTACATAATCTGTAACTACTTTCTGTAAAGGAACAGTTTATCATGGCTCTTAACCTCAGCTGCACATTGCAGTCTCTGGAGGTCTTTAGAAAGCCTTGATTCCCTGGCCTCTCCCCACTCCTGGGGGTCTGAAGTCAATGGTCTGGTTAAGCAGCCTTTCAAAGCTCTCCCAGTTAAATACTTGAGAACAGTAGCCCAGAGCCTGGTGACATAATTGTAATTGTGGTGGCAGAGGTGTCAATGGTTGAAGGTCAAACCGCATGTCTGTCCACGTGTGAAACAATCACCATGAGAGGTGAGGGTTCCATTCCATGCCAATGGCCTCATCTGCCTGCCACCATTCAACATAGGAATTAGTTTAGTTTTCTTCCGACCGTTATTTTCAGTTGTATTTTTTTTTTCTCAACTCTAAGCTCTTCACAGGGTTTTAAACAGTTATTTGGGGTTCACTTTTTTATGAAGCAGAGAAAATGTCATGAAATGCTTTCGTGGTATACCTGAAGTCATAAAAACAAAGTTTTGTGTTAGGTATGTACAGATCCTTACTCACAGAAAAAGAACAAAAGGTCTGTTGCAATCCATCGTCCTAAAAATAGTAAGCAGTTAAGACTTTGGAAATGCAGTAGAAATGAGAAAGAAAACATGTGGCTAATGAACACAGGTGCCTTGAATCACTTTAATTTTGAAACAGAATTGAATAGTATTTACAAAGGAGGGAGATGCAAAAAGGAACTGGGATCTTGACAAGCTGTGATTTACTCACTTTCATGTTTTTAGCTAATAAAGCAAACAATATAGAAAATTGTCACATTCTTAGAGTCTCATAATAGACATTCTTCTAAATTGGATGCTGTAGCATGGAGGGTGCTGATGCTACTGGCTCAGGCAGCACACCGAGCTAGAACTACTGCCATAGAAGATCACTGCATTAATCCAGATGAGAGAAGATGAATCTGAAATAAGGCAATGGAGACAGAGGCAGGACAAATCTAAGAAATATTTAAGAGTGTTATTAGTCAGGGTTCTCCAAAGAAACAAACAACAGAAAGTGTGTGTGTGTGTGTGTGTGCACGTGCACGCGCGTGCAGAAAGAGATTTATTATGAGCCCTTGGTTCACATGATTATGGAGGCTGAGAAGACCCATATTCTGCCATCTACAAACTGGACACCCATGTAAGCTGATGATGTAATTTGTACGCCTGAGAGCCAAACAGCTGATGGATAGATTCTAGTCTAAGTTTGAAGACTTGAGGACCAGGAGTACCAAGAGAGGAGAAGATTTTTTTTTTTTTTTTTATTGAATGGTAACTATGTACATTAATGCACTTCTGGAGTACAATGTGGTGTTTTCATATACAATTTGAAACATTTCGTCAAACTGGTTAACATAGCCTTTATGTCATTTACCTAGTAATTGTGCCAAAACGTTCATATTCTGCTCTTAGAAAGGTTCACTTGTACCCTTGTAAGATAAACCATGGAAGTGATCCCTCCAATCCCGGAGAGGAGAAGATTGATGTCCCAGCTTGGAGTCAGGAAGAAGATAAATTCCTCTTTCCTCTGCCTTTCTGTTCTATTCTGCCCTTCAATTGATTTGATGATGCCCCCCTACACTGGGGCGGACCATCTGCTTTTCTCAGTCCACCAATTCAAGTGCTAATCTCTTCTGGACACAAGTGCTATTCTCTTTATATAATATATTCACAAAATGGGCATACCGTAGCCCAATCAAGTTGGCATATGTAAAATTAACCATGGCTATATGATTAATTGGAGATTGATGGGTTGGTTCACAGGTTTTCAAAGTGAGTGACATGACCGGAAATACCCAAATCAGGAACATCAGGAAACAGAGAATAAGTTGATGTGGAGAAGATACATGTCCTTGGACACATAGAGTTGAGGTGCTAGCTGTGATTTCTAGTGTAGATATCCAGAAAGTAGCTGGAGTGCTGAAGAGAGGTTCATCTATAGAGAGATTTGAAGGTCATTGGCATTTGGGCCAAATGAAGCGACAGATGTGGTCATATTCTCCACAAGAGATAAAAATTCCTTGGGGAGGACAAAAGTTAGATCCTTTGAAGGGAAATATTGAGAGCCTGGGTGAAGAAGGGAAATCCTGAATATTCAAGTAACTGAGAACAAAGTGGCAGAGGCGTGGAGAACAGGAACCATAGAAACAGAACAACGAAGAACAGAGGAGGGAGTGGATGTGGGTGCCAAATATCAACAGAAGGACAAGTGATATTTTAGAGAAGAATAAGAAGAGTGAAAGCTGGTAATTCTACTTTATCTTTTAAGGTGAAGATTGTGCAATCATGTTTATATCTCAAGGGACAAGCTGTTAGAGGAGGAGACATTGAAGGTACAGCAGAGAAATTATACCTCTGAGTAGGGTGCAGTGGCTCATGCCTGTAATCCTAGGACTTTGGGAGGCCGAGGTGGGTAGATGCTTGAGCTCAGAAGTTCAAGATCATTCTGAGCAAGAGTGAAACCCTGACCCTACTAAAAATAGAAAAACTAAGGTAAGAGGATCGCTTGAGCTCAAGAGTTGGAGGTTGCTGTGAGCTATGATGACACCATGCACTCTACCCCTGGGGTGACAGCTTGAGACTCTGTCTTAAATAAATAAAAAAATACTTAAAAAAATAAAGAAAAATTATAATCCTGCTTCCTGGATCACACTGGTACAGGACTCCTACTGAAGTTTGTTGGAGGAAGAGTTTGGGCCAACAGGGAGATAGAGGAGCCCTGCAGTGGGGTCTGGACACAGCTTCCATGAGCAGTTAGGAAAAAAGGAAGTCAGTTAGCATCCAAGAGAAGAGAGATGTACACTCAAAAGGATTTAAATGAAAAGAATTTAACTAAAGGTATGGGCAGAGATAACAGAAACAAAACTGATGTTGAAGGTATGTAAAGATTAGTCACAAAGAAAGATGTTGCCACATCAAAGCTTCAAGGGGTGAGGAAGAGGAGAGAGAAGAAAGGGTGTAGTAACAGTCTGTGAAGGCCAGAGCAGGAAATGTGGCTATGTGATATAGGAAGTGTGGCTGTGGTACAGGAGGCCTGGTTGTGGAGGACACAAGGATACATTCTCTAAAGACACTGTGAACACTGTATTGGCCAATACCAAACCACTACTACTGGAGAAATATAGGTTTACGTTCCAAGCCTTCAGTTGCTATACTTTTGCCAACAGATCAGTATATATCCCTACTTTATGTGTGTTTTTGTTTTCAGACACTTTGATACATATTTCCTGCAAATCACCATTACATGTATTATGTCTTTAAGACATAATGAAAATGCTGAGGAGAGTTTAGCATTTTCCTGACCTAGGGTAATATACCTGGAAACTTCTTAGACTTTTAGCCTCATGACAGTGCTGTTCACTACACATTTTATGTCATCTTCTCATGAATTCACAAATTTCCCTAATTTTTCTATTTTTTTCCATAGCTTCATAATGCACTATGGATGTTACTTGGGCACTTTTCAAAGTGGCCGCACACATAGATGGGTGAATTTCCTCCTCCTTTTCCTGGATGTACCATGGTGTTGATTCATTACTATTGAATACACTATCAACAGCACTGTAACTCATACATGTGCCAAGCTTATCTGACACATTTATTTTCTCTGTAAAGCACATCATAGCCTTTCAGCATTTAGGTACCCTAGATAGCACTTCAGCACTACGTTTGCGGGCCATTTACAATTAATCGGTTAAATGTACAAAAAGCACAAAAATGCAAAAATATGACACTAATAGACTGTGATGAGGGCACTTGTTTGCAGTATGAGAGCTAAAACAAGAAGGCAGAGTGTCTATCACCTTATTTGACTTCAGCTAAGAAATGTGCCTTGAATGACTCAAATTTTTCAATGCTCTGGGTATGACTGAGAAAGCCCCACAGTGATTGATTTGAGGGTTATGAATAAATTTTAGTGAGCAGACAAATTTGAAAGTATAAATCTGTGAATAATGAGAATCTCATGAAGCTACTAGAGGATATTACCCAAAAAGGGAATACAGCAAAAAAAGAAGAAATTATGTGATACAGAAAAACAAGAGATCCAAACCAGGAAGGACTGGAGCAAAGACATCTTCCGAAAGAGAAAAATGATAAAATACCTGCTATACCTGATTATAGGGAGAATAGACTTAGATAATCAGCACACAATAGTACTTGGATTAGCCAAAATTATATTTGAAAAAAAGCCCAAATCAGGAAAAATGAACACTATCTCAAGGGAAAATGAACTTTGAATAGGAAAAGAAAAGTCCAAGTAGTCTTCTATGAAGCTCAGTTATAATGAACATTTCTAATGTCATAATAATCCAAGTAATTACGGATTACTTACTAAACCTAGTAAGAGCAGGATATAAATACCAGGTGGGCACTTGATGGGGAGTGGGGAGGATGAATGTCTGTGGTGGGGCTGGGAAGTCAAGACGAGAACCCATAAATCCAAAATATTTAGATGAAATAACGTAAGTGTGGCATTTGCAGATATAGCAAGTAAATTCCTCAAAGGAAAAGCACTATGAGTTTGGGGAAAGTTGGGGTGGTATATAGGGGATGTGTGGTATAAGGGATTATTTTTCTGGAAGCAATCTTAGAATACCTCTTGATACAACTATAATAACTTTCATAAAAATTGAAGGAAGAAGATGGTGTTTTGTTTGTTTAATTATTTTTAGAAATGGGGTCTTGCTATATTGCTTGGGCTAATCTCAAACTCCCAGGCTCAAGTGATCCACTCTCTTGGCTTCCCAAAGTGCTAGGATTATAGGCATGAGCCATCATGCCTGGCCAGAAAATGAGTTTTGATTGACAAAAGAAAAATTGAAGTGTCCAGATGTGGCAATCAATGTTGTTTAAAAAAGTCCTTGGGAAATTCCAGGCTTAGAATTAACAAATGCAAAGCCTAGAATGTGGCTCAGGTACATTATCCAAGTAACTGCAGAGCTGCACTTGGGGCTGCTGGGCTATTGCGTCCCTCCCCCATCCTGTATGTAGAGCAGTTAACGTGGTGGCTTTGGAGCTAAGTGATGGACTTCCTAAAGAAAGAACAAACCCTTCCTGAGCAAGAAAGAAGAATCAAAATGCAAGCCCAAGAACTCGCCACTTTTAGAGCAGACCCCCAACCCAGGGTCTAAGCCCCTTAGGTGAAGAGAGGAATGGGACACCAAACTAAACTCAGAAGGCACACTCCCTGCTCCTTATACTGAAGGATCACACAGCCTTTCTATTCCCAGGCTTACAGGTGGCAGGTTTCTCCTGGGAGTATCTCAACCACTGAGATTCCCCCTTGGGCTGAGGAAACCCAGTGTTTAACATAGACCCTCAACTACACACACAAGAACAGGCAACCAAGAATAAATCATCTGAAGAGCAGTAGCCCACACTAAAACCAAATTACTAGGGCAAAGAGCAGAGGATTTTTATCCCAAGAACAGCTTAAGCCGATGCCATGTTATTTTCTTTTAAAGAGTACTACAAAGAAAAAAATAATCCAGATTTATCGACATCTAAGTGATTGTCAAAATAAAAATATACCAATAGATGCGAAGGATAGCAGAATGGACACAGCTATCCTGTGAAGATAAAATTGGTAAAGACTAAGAATGTAGTACAGACAGAAATGTAGGAGACAGGAGATAGGTCCAGAAAATCCACTGGTCATCCAGTAGGAATTCTAGAAGGAAAACATAACTTTCATAATTTTGAGGTGAGGGAATACTTTCTAAAAATGATACAAAATCCAAAATAAAAGATTGTCAAACATGACATTATAGAAGTCAAAATGTTGGTACTGTAAAAGAAAAATGAGCAAAACTAAAATGTAAGTGACAGTCTTGAAGAAAATATTTGCAATCATGTATAATATGTGAAAATATAATGTCAAAAACACAGAGAGAATTTCTGCAAATTTGCTAGAAGAGAGGGGGAAAGAGTAAAAAGTGCACTAAGAAAATGGCTTGAGAGGGAGGGAAGGAGGTTTGCTGGAGGTCTGACGGAGGTTGCGTAGTTGAGTCTGAGGTGTGGCATCCTCCCTGAGGTCAGGTTCTGGGGTAACATGAATCCCCTACCCATGCCAGTGTCAGCAGAGGGAGTACCCAGGCTTTTTTATTGGTCTGTCCAGATGGTGGCCAGAGAGGAAGAGAGAAGGGCTGGGTTTCAGAGCACTGATTAGTCAGACTTCAGAATGGAGTCAGACTCTCTGTTACAGCTGTAAGGCCAAGAATTTGATTTCTCTCAAACCTCAAAATAATCTCTCATCAAAAAATTAAATGGATAACATTATTGAAATGTTTTTAAAACCATGTTCAAAAGCCACCATGAAGAACTAAATACTTTCCAGAACAAAAGGCAGCCAAATTGTGTTAATTATTAGGAGCTCAGCCATCATTGTCTCACACTCCACAATAGTCACCCTCCCAGCCTCTAGTGTGCTTATCAGCTGGACTCAGACAGACCCCCTCAGACGAGTACATGGTCTTTAGTAAGAAATAAGACAGCTTTGAGAGTTCATGGGTCCAAATGCAATACGAACATCTAAAATTTTCTGACAGATCCTTTAAACTCTTGCAGCCATCATCACAATCTATCCCTGTGGGTTATTTTCTAATTTAATAACTGGAGAACCAGCTCCCTGGCTGGCGGCCATTCAAAGCGGGGACTAAATAGACCCATCTTTCCTTTCATTGACACTAAAGGAGGGTCATCATTAATTTCAGATGTTTTATTTCAGACTTTTGTTTTGCACATGGCAGGGTAAATACGTTTCTGCACCTGTCTCTTCTTGATAATTATAAACTAGAGGAAAGAGACAGCAGGGGAATGAGAGAAACACAGACTTTTTTTTTTTTTTTTTTTTTTTGGTGAAGCTAAGACATATCTGATCGACACACATTAACAGATTGAAGACTGGGGACTGAATGAGTAGAATGTGTAGCCCGAAAATTAAATGCCTACTGAGAATAGATTCATCCTGCAAACTTGGAAATACTCAGGAATTGAAAACACAGATACCTTGAAGGCAGAAGTAGGGTGTGGATCAGAATGTGGTGGGAAAGATGAAAGGCTACATGGAAACGAGGGCCCTGCACTGCTCGCTGACCATACACACCCAAATGCACTGAGGCCAGCTGAGACCAAGCTGCTTAGCAGAGCCTATCCCAAATCACTGACCCACAAGAGCTTGCACCAAATAAATTGGGTTTCCTTTAAAACCACTAAGTTTTGAGATCTTTTATTTAATCAGCAAAGTTAACTGATTCATCTTCATGAGAAATTTGAAACTTATTCTCTGGAGAAATTGAACCAGAAAGCCTCCTGCGTCAGGGTCACCAGGTAAAGCAGTGGGTAGAGATGAGGTTTTGGCCTGAAAACAGAGATTGATGAGAGATGCACACCTCTACCTAGTCTTTTTCTATTGCCCAAAATCCAGAGCCCCAGCATCTAGGCAACTATCTCCCAGGAAGAGACTAGAATGTCCTCTCTGGAGAAACTGAGTGAGCTTAGAGAACCCTAAGGACATGATATGGGAGAATGACATAAACCTGATCCTAGTGGGGTCCTGCATTATCAGACCTGAGATACCCTTCCAATTGTAGCAACAAGAGTCACAGATATTAGAAAATGCTGCTTTTTCTTCAGTTCTCCAAACAATTTTTAGGTGTATTACTCCCAAATATTAAAGGATATCCAAGTGCAGGGGAGGAAAAACTCCCTCTCTATCCTCTTAAATTCAGGGGCTAGGGCCCATGAATCACTGTGATAAAAGGCAAATTAACCAGAATTTTTAAAAAATGAACAGAATTTATTTGCATATGCTATGTGAGAAACACAGGAAAGCTTGAGTAATTCAAAGGAGTGGTTTGAATTGGATCTGTATAAGCCACCTTAACTAAGGGTGATAAATCTGTATAATAAAGGAACTGAATTCATGATACATAACTTGACTTAGCAGACAATAGGATTTACATGGCTGCAATTATGAAAGCACCACAGACCAATTTAACCAAAATCATATTTAACTTATTGGAAAAGCAAGGAAAATAAGCACAGGGGAAAAATTAGAGATCTAAGTCCTCATGCCCTACAGTGGAAGCCAATAGAGAGAGGTGACACAGATGAATCAAGACATGGCAGACCCATTATAGTCCACTAGTGCTAAGAGTTTGAAAAAAATTTCCACCTGAAAACAGAGCAGATACAGAGTGATGATATACTTAGGGACAGATTATTCCACTTGACAATAGCTGAGAATTTTTTTCTTTAAGATCTGATGGACTGTGTCTATGGGAATTAATGGTGCCCACTAACGGTAGACAACAAAATGTCCAAAAGGCTACCCAAGAAAACACCTGAGCAGCACAGAGAATTTCTATATGCAACCTAAACTAGTTCATCTTTCCCATTTACCTAAAGATCAAAAAGCAAACAACACACACACAAACACATGTAAACAAACAAAACAGCCTCAGAAATTATCAGGCTAATTTTCTCAAAACTTACTTCAGCTGTTTCTTCTCTTCCTGTCAAAGATGACTCCAGTGACAGACTCACCTCACTTCTCTGTGGAAGCCATAAGTCTGCATCTATGGTAGAATGAGGCAGTAGTTTGAATTACAATCCTGAATTACAATCAATTCTTTAATCTTTCCTACTGCAAAGAGACCTTGCAGTTCTGGGCTTTCCTGCCCCACTAATATTAGGTTTTACCATGTGACATGCTTTGGCTAATGGAATGAAAGTGTGCAGAATACATGCTGATTCTTTTTTTTTTTTTCCATTAGATCATAGTTGTGTACATTAATTCTCTCATAGGATACAGTGTGTTACTTCTATATGCAGTTTGGAAAACTCTCATCCAGGTGGCCAACATAGCCATCATGGCTTTCTCATAATTGTTATGCTAAGACATTTATATTCAACCTTTAGACAAATTCACCTGTACCCAAATAGAATAAACTATAGGCATGATCCCCACAATATCATTCTCTTCACCCACCCTCCCCATCCCCTCCCCCCTCCTCTCCCCCCTCTTCTTTCCCC
>NW_003852483.1:4022047-4055194 GCF_000181295.1 Otolemur garnettii | reverse complement strand
AGCTCCCTCTTTTCCTCCACCCTGTTGATCTTACTCCCTATCCAGATTCTGAACTCAATTTCTGACATTTCAGATATCTGTTTATGTAGTGGGTCTTCCATTGTGTCTACTCCATCCTTCTTTGGGGATGTTAATCTACTCTGGTTATTCTGGTTGCCAGAGTTTTTCCGTTGATTCTGTCTCATGTTGAATTTGCACCTTTTGGAAACCGTCCCTAAAACCGTTCTGCCAGTGAATTCTAGTTTTCTCCTGGGTACAACCCGGCAAGACCCCAGGAGGTGGGGCCAGCAGGTGGGGTGATGCAGCCCACCCCTACAGGAGTCAGTGTAGCCGTCAAGGCCCTGGGAGGCAGGCACAACCTGCCCCAGCAGAGGTCAGTTGTCCTTGCTGGCTGCCAAAGCCCCAGAGACAGGTGCACCTCTGGCGGGATGGTGAGACCCTCCCAGGCAGGAGCTGCTGGCGACAGCAAGCTGGCAAGGCCCGGTGAGAAGGGCGCACAACCTGCCCCTGGAGGGATGGCACAGCTCACTCGGGTGGGAGGTCACAGTGATCGCGCGCTAGGAGGTCCCAGGAGGCAGGCGCACGTCTGCCCGACCTGCCCCAGCAGAAGTCAGCTGCTGTCGCAATTCGCCAAGCCCCAGAGGCGGCACACGCGCCACTGGTTGGATGGCGCATCCCTTCCCCGCTGGAGCTGCTGGCGACTGCCAGCTGACAAGACCCTGGGAGGTGGGCGCGAGACTGCCCTCCCTGGTCACCAAAGCCCTGGAGGCTGGAGCGCGATTGGCGGGACAGCGCGACCCTCTTAGGCAGGGGCTGGTGGTGATCCAGGGCCAGGGAGCCCCAGGCGGCAAGCGCGCAGTTGCTCGACCAGGAGTCAATGGAAGCCGCGGGCCAGCAGGGCTCCGGGAGGTGGGCGCAGCTCAGTGACCCGATCCAGCAGAAGTCTATCACTGTTAAGGGCCACCAAAGCCCCGGAGGCGGATGCCTGGTGGGGTGTGCAGCCCTCCCTGTTCGGTGTCAGTCCCGGTCACCGGCACCAAGGTCTTGGGAAGTGTAGATAGCAGCCGGGGAGACAGCTGAGCACAGAATGCGCTGACTGAGGGGGTTCCGTCTGCACACTGAAACTGTGGATCAAGGAGTTCTCCCGGTGAAGGACTGGGACAGGGGGTTGGTCTTGGAAGGGTGGGTGGATGTCGTTCCTGGCTCTCCTCTCCCTGTCCCAGCAGGCAAGGGGAGGGAGAGTGGACTGGAAACTCAAAATGGCAGTGCGAACGCCAGTTCCACTTTTCTGCCTGGGGGAGGGTGTTCCGAGTCTCAACTGGGTTCCTCCAGGGTAGTAAACTTCCCTGTTGGCGGCTCTCACTCGTGGAGTGAGAAAATAGGTCCTCAGTTTATCAGTGGCCTGTAGGAGACTCAGAGGAGCGGTTGAAGAGGAAACAAAGGAAAAGCACACCTTTCTTGGGGGAGGGGATGGGCGCTATTCCTTTGGAGAGATTTATGTACCTGTGGATTGTCCTCTAGGAGTCTCTGTCCATCTCAGAAGAGGTGTCCTGCCGGTATCACTCTTCTCTCTCAGCTGGGCTCCCAGTTTTCGACTTTGTTGGGTGTTTCTCCGGACTTTATCCTTTCTTGTGAACAGAAGCTTCTGTCAGAGACTGGTGCCTGTCGGCCATCTTGACCACTCGCCGGCCGACTACATGCTGATTCTTGAGCCCTCCCAAGGCTTTTTTTGTCCATGAATAGACGTCTAATTGTTGCTTAACAGTGGTGAAGGTTGGTATCTTCTATTCAGCCATCTTGCTGATATCACTCATCAGAATTGCTCCTTCATTTTTGAGGAATAATTTTGCTGGATATATAAAATCTTTAGTTGGAGCCAGGCGCAGTGGCTCATGCCTGTAATCCCAGCAAGTGGGAGGCTGAGGTGGGTGGATTGCCTGAGTTCACATGTTCAAGACCTGGCTGAGCTAAAGCGAGACCTTGTCTCTAAAAATAGCTGGGCTTTATGATAGTTGCCTGTAGTCCCAGCTACTTGGGAGGTTGAGGCAAGAGAATTGCTTAAGCCCGGGAGTTTGAGGTTGCTGTGAGGTATGATGCCACAGCACTCTACCAAGGGTGACAAAGTGAGACTCAGTCTCAAGATAAAAAAAAAAATCCTTTTTTTTTTTTTCTTTTAGCACTTTGACTGTCATTCCTTTACATTCTGACCTCTTTGGGTTTTCGTAAGAAATCAGTTGATCTTATTGAGGATCACTTGTACATAATTAGTTGCTTCTTTTTGCTGTGCTGAAAATCCTCTGTCTTTGCAAACAGTTTGGTTTTGATATTTTTTAGGTGTGAATCTCTTTCAGTTTAATCTTACTTGGAGATTGTTGCATTCCTTAGGTGTATTGATTAATGTTTTGTACCTAAACATTTGGGAAGTTTTTGGATTTTTTTTTCAAATATTCTTTCTTCCCCTCTCCCCCTCCTCTTCTTCTTCTGGAACTGTCATTATGTGTATATTGGTACAGCTGATGTTATCTCACAGGCACAGTGCACTCATCCTACAACATGACCTCAGGTTCTGAACCTTGAGACTGCAAAAGCCTGGGGGTTCCACTTAGTGGGAAATAGAATTAATCTTCAAGCCATTTGTATACACAGTATGGCAAACAGGAACTTAAGTGTACACAGAAATCACCGCAAACAATGTAAGTATGTTATTAATTAACCCCCAAATTAATATTAATATTAATATTAGCCCCCAAATTAATATCCTCAACTCAATAGCCTCTTAAGTAGATCTCCAAAATGCCCTCAGCCTCACCAACCTCACTTAACAGGAGGGGAAGTGTGGCAGCTCTCTGAACAGGTGGAGATTCAAATCTCATATTGTTGTAAATTTTACAAAAATAGATGATCTTGTGAAGACATTGTGAGGGCCAAGTGCAGGGAAAGGGACATATAGCTTTAAAAATGCAGTTGACTGGCTATATATCTACTTTAGTTCATTCAGCAATGGTATTAAGAACATAAGGAATCATCCATTATGAGTTTCCATAGATTTTGTCAGAAGGACAGAAAAGATAAGGGTGGAAAGAGTGGAAAGGGTGACAGAAAGGGAAGGACCTGGTCCCATGAAACTCACTAAGGATAAAACAACCTCCAGTGATTGGTGTTTCTGTGCCTCAGATGTTTGTGTTTAAATTAAATAAACTTTTGCTTTTGGTATCAGGGTAATGCTGGCATAATGGAATGAATTAGAAGGTATTTCAACTTTTCTATTTTCTGAAAGAAATTGTTTAAAAGTGATGTTATTTCTTCCACAAATGTTTATAGAATTCACTAATTAAGCCATCTGTGCCTCAAATTTTCTTTAGGAAAAAGTTTTAAACTAGGAATTCAATTAATTTTACATGTATAGATATAGGCCTACTTAGGTAGGCCTAATTCTTTTCTTGAATGAAATTCCAACATCCTTGCATATTCTATCATTGGTGTCATTTTGAGGTCAACTTTTATTCATTCATTTTTCTCTCCATTATGGGTTGTATTTTCCTGTTTCTATACATGCCTGGTAATTTTTATTGGGTGCTAGACCTTATTGATTTACTTCATTGGTTGTTGAATATTTCTGTATTCCTATATTTTTCATCTCTGTCCTGAGAGGTGGTTAAGGCACTTGGAAATAATTGGATAATTTCCAGGCTTGCTTTTAAGCCTTGTTGGTTAGAACCAGATCTAAGATTATTCTAAGGTTAATTTTTCTCCACTCCAGGGGCAATGTGGTTCTCAGTACATTAAAAGATGCTCCTTGAATTAGAAGGTTTTCCATTCTGGCTTTGAGAATGGACACTATTTTTGGCCTTGTATGCTCTTGAAGCAACTGTTCTCTTTAATGTTTTGGATCATTCTTTCCTCATCCTTGGATAAGTTCTTCACAGACATGTACTGATCTAATGAAAAGACTGATCTCTGGTAAAGATCCAAGGAGAACCCTCTGCAGGTCTTCAGGGTTCTTCTGTGCAGCTCTCTTTTCTTCAGAACTCTTTCTTTCTTGGCCTCCCCAGTTCCCAGCTCTGTTACAATCATGCTCACCTTGGTTGCCCCTCTTTACACCACAGCTTGGATGGAAGCTTTCTTAGAACCAAAAACTGAGTCAATTATAGATCTCACCTCAATTTTTCTTGCTTCCTAGAGATTCCTGTTCTTTGTTGTCTGATGTCTAAGTTCTTGAATGTCATTGTTTCATGTAATTTTGTCCATTTGTTCTGGTGTTCCAACCAGGAGAGAAAATTAGGCCCTCATTATTCCATTTCACCCAGATTTAAAGCCTGCTTTAAAATCCATTTTGTTTTACATTTTATTCTTCATTTTCATAGGCATCAGATAAAATTTCTTTGACTTTTTTCAGTCTTTCTTTGAATAGTGAAGCTAAAAATATATTTTGGGGAGATGTCTCAAATATTTCTCTAGAGTAGTTATAGTAGAAATAATTTCACATTTCAACATCAGAGTTTCATTTTAATAACAATATTATTTTATACCTCATATTTACTCATATTACAACTTTCCTTAAAATTCCCTGGAAGCCATTCTTAAATTTGAATCAGGGTGTGCAGTATGGTGGCTCATTACAGCATTTTAGCAGGCTGAAGTGGGAGCATCACTTGAGGCCAGAAGTTTGAGAGTGGATTGGGAAATATCTCTACAAAGATAGATAGATAAATATATGTTATTTTTAAAAATTAAAATTGAATTAAGGAATTGTCTATCAAATGTGTATCATTTTTCCTTTTAGTTAAGTTTTTTCTTTCATTGTTAAAGTATCAGTAACGATATTTAATGATTTCAGTAACTGATGGCCCCACTCTTTCTGCTATTCTCAGTAGAATATTCTGAGCCCCTCACAGGCCACACTTGACTGCACCCACTCCATGTTCTCTCTCCTTCTGAGATGAGCCTCATGCTCCTCCCAAGGTGCACCGTCCAACTCACTTTCCTTAAAGAGCCAATCCCAGTATCCAATCCGGGAAGCTTTTCCAAAAGTTCCCTAGGCCTCAACTCAACTTTTCCTCTTGGAAATTCCACTGTGCATTGTTTGTATTTGTTTCTGACCTTGTTTTAAAATCTTTTGTTTCTTTATACTTCTGCTTCTAGACTAGTGATTCTCAAACTTTTGTGAGCATCAAAATCACTCAAAGAGCTTGTTAAAAGAAATCACTGATCCCTACCTCCACAGTTTCTGATATCAAGAATTTCCAGTATCCTGCCACCTGATGCAGATGCTGCTGGCCAAAAAAGAACACTTTTAGAACCACAGGTCTAGACTTGACCCATGGTCTAAAACCCTTGAAAGTAGGATCCATTTCTCATGCATCTTTCCTTCCATTTAATATCTAACACAGTAACTTGCAAAATGCTCTTCAGTAGTGTAGTTTTATTAGCATTGCATTTCTGGACTTCAAAGATGTATTATAGAAATTTTCATTTGCATAAATGTTCTAAAGAAGAATTGTAGTGAAGAATCCAAAAGAAGTGAAAAAAAGCACAAAATCTATTTATAAGTCTGCCTCCTTCATCAGTGAATAAAGCAAAAAGGGGAAAGTGTGAAGTTAGATGATTTTCAACATCATTAAATGCATCAGAGTGTCTGGTTAATTATTCCAGTTATTGAATGAGAGGGGATTTTTTTTTTCTTACCATAACATAGTTCTGGTGACTAGTGGGTTTAGTATGAGTGTTTTATTGATTACCAATTGGGAAAACCAATAGGATTAATGACCTTTAAAAAAAAATCCTATGCAGAATTTGAAACTACAGCTGTAGTACAGAGCACTGGGGAGTGCAGAGCCTTAAGGATGAGGTTGCTTGTACTTGAGTCTGAGCTGCACCTTTGATGCCTGTCTGGACTTGGGTGCTATCCTCTGTGGAAGGACTCTGAAATAATTATAACTGTTCAAAGGGTAAAGGCCTCAAAAACAGTGTCTAACAGATAGTGTTTATTCAAAATAAATAAACACTTGGCCAGTAGACAAAGTGAGCACTTTGCAAGTCACTAAACAAAACTAAGGTCAGGCACCATGGCTCACAACTGTAATCCTTGGGAGGCAAAGGTGGGTCGATCACTTGAGCTTCTGAGTTTGAGACCACCCTGAGAAGAGTGAGCCCTCATCTCTACTAAAACTAGCTGAGTGTTGTGGTGAACACCTGTAGTTCCAACTACTCGGGAGGCTGAGGCAGGAGGATCACTTGAGCCCAAGAGTTTGAGGTTGCTGTGAGTTATGACCCCATAGCACTCTACCCAGGGTAATAGAGTGATACTCTGTCTCAATAAATAAATAAACAAACAAACTAGTAGAGAGTCTCCTTAGGTTTAAGAAATAAAATTCTAAGCCCCTCAACAGATTGGATGAACCTCCTTTTTTCCAAAGGGGCCACAGAAAAGTCTTAAAATGAAAGGGCAGGGGTGGTGCCTGTGGCTCAAAGAGTAGGGCACCAGCCCCATATACTAGGGGTGGTGGGTTCAAGTCCAGCCCTGGCCAAACTGAAAAAAAAAAAAAAAGAATTGAAAGGGCAGGAGGTCAGACACACCTCATTGTAACCCATCCCTTGCTAACTGCCATTAAGTTTTCTTTCATAAAGGTTAAACAGAAACCACCACTCTAGATAGACATGCTCCATGGCTGGTTTCAACCAACACCTGGCACTGCCGGACTCCCCTCTCTTTTTGTGGTTTCAACATGGCAACTGACCAACATTCTTTCCTCATAAGAGATCACCGACCTTGGAGTGGTTCTTGCCAGTTGATGGAGGCTGCCACTGAGTGCCTTCATGTCCTCTGCTTCACATTTTGATGTATAGGGTCTAACTGTAATATATTTAGTTTAATGTTAAATCTGTAGCTGAAAGTGAACATCAAATGCATATAACTGGCATGTTTGCAGGATGCATGTTCACCCCTTCATGAATATTCATACCTCCTGCTATGATCTTTTGAACATGTATATTTAGCCAACTTGTTCAGCATAAATGCTTGTCTTGTTTCTCTGTCAGAATACTCACTTTTGTTTCCACTGGAGGCTACCCTTCCTAGCCTGTCAGGACAAACTTTTATACAAAATAGAGCTCTCCACTCCAAATTTATGAACCTTGTAATTCTTCAGTTGACAGGTTAGTCCATGCTTTCAGTGACCATATTTTTCCAACTGAAATTTAGAGCAAAAGTGATATTTGAGCCACTTCTGGGAATAAGAGGTTTTCAAAATAATACTGTGATTCCCCTGACAATTCTAGGATTTATAGAAGCCAAAGGCAGTATATTTTATAAAAAGAATATTTTAGACCTCCCAGTTCATGTATTGTCCATATCTGTATATTCCCGGCCCTCATCTCCCATTCCTCCCAGATATTCTGCATTCCCAGGGAAAGGAAGCATCCTTATTCCTAAATGAGAATAAAAGGTCAAAAATCACATTTTCATCAGTTTTTCCACTGGTTATGTGAATAGATTGACCAGGTATGGAAAGGCTTTGTTGTTAACAGTTGTAGGAAAACTTAAACTTTTTTTCCTTAAAGGTTTGATCATTTGAATCAATAAACTGATAATAGGTTAATAAGAAAAGAAGGTTTACAATTTTTTTGTTGTTCTGCTTTTATTTTGGATTAATATAAGGGCACCCACGATTAGGTAACATTGTTTGTATTTGTTAGGTAAAGTCAGAGATGTACTTGAGTCCTTCACCCAGGAGGTGTACCATATACCCCTGTATTGTACCCATTAGGTGGGTGCTTCCTGAGCCCCCTCCCCTCTCCACCATTCTTGAGTTTAATTGCGTGGGCCTGTAGCCGTTCATCTACTAGTTTGAAATTAGTTTTGAGTACATGAGTGTTTGCTCTTCCATTCTCAAGACACTTTACTGAGGAGAATGTTCTTCAACTCCATCCATGCAAATACAAATGATGTTGAATAAAGTCTCCATGGTTTTTTATGGCTAAATAATAGTCCACTGTATACATATACCATAGTTTAGGGTTCACAAATTGTATCCATGTGCATATGGGTATGGGAGTCCTACAAAATATAAAAACTCAAAGGAATGGCCAAATGGTTGACACTTTTTCATCTTGAAGTTATAGAAAGAATGAGGGCTTAGAGCATGGCCAAAACAGGTTGTCATGGTAAATTAGATCATGAAGGGGAGAGAAGAGAAGGCCTGGTTAGCAGAGGTGGTCTTTCCGTGTGGATGAAATCTCATGGGTAGCAGCCCTCAGAAAGAATAGATGGTAAATGTTTCTTTCTGGTCTTTAAAGTTGCCAGGCTCTAAGTTAATCTTCCTAGATTGGATGAAGAAGGTCCTGGCTACAGCAATGCAGATTTTCTACAGATGCAAATCTCCCCCACAAGACAGCTCTGCAGGGCTACTTCAGTTTGCAGGCCTTCTGAACAGCCATCTCAAAATATGTCAAAGAACGATATTTTCGGTCAAAATATTTTGGCTTCCTTTATGATCCTCTCTGGAATCCACGATAGTCTACATCTTGGCCTTGAAGTTTTAGAGACCAAAAAGAAACCCACCAAACAAGTGAGCAACTTCTCAACAACTTTCTTCTTCTTATAACAGGTTAATAATTCCATTGAGAACCCTGGAATTTATTATAAGGTCTTTGCATTTGTTTCTTATAGAAGCAAAGAGAGTTACTCTCTAGTAAGGGACTAACAAACTATAAAAATCTTTTTTTTTTTTTTACACTTTTTTTTAAATTTTTATTGAATGGTAACTATGTACATTAATGCACTTCTGGGGTATAGTGTGGGGTTTTCACATGCAATCTAAAATACTTCCATCAAACTGGTCAACACAGCCTTCATGTCATTTTCTCAGTTATTGCTTTAAAACGTTCACATTCTACTCTTAGAAAGATTCACCTGTACCCCTATAAGATAAACCTCAGAAGTGATCCCTCCAAACCCCCTCCCTCCACCCATTCCCCCCTCCCTTCTCCCTCCCCCCAAACTATAAAAATCACTTGAAGATTATGTTTATCCAGCTGGACTTCTACAGTGAGAAACATACCCCAATAACACACCCAAGACAGAGAGCCAGTCTCAAATTATTAATGAAAAGATTAGAAAAAGTGGACAGAAGGCAAAAAGGTGGTATGTCAATCAGACTGCTAGACTTTGGGTTACTTCTCACATCTGGCAGTGTTAAGATATTTCCTAAGACCGAGACAGCAGCCTGCTGTTACCAAGAATCTCCATAAGCTCAGGGTAGCTTCCTTGGTACCACATAAACACTTAGACACATCCTGTCGTTTCCTTGTCTTCCCTTCCTTCCTTCTTTCATTTCTTTTTTTCTCTTTCTGTCTTTCTGTTTCTTTCCCTCCCTCCCTCCCTTCTTTCCTTTCTTCCTTGGAGGTGAGCTCAATTGTGTGTTATATCTATAAACTTTTGTGTTTGTTATAGAGATTTTCAAACAAATACAAAAGTAAAGAGAAGCATATAATAAATCTCCATGTACCTATCATCCAGCTTCGAGAATTACCAACAGTTTGCTGGCCGGGTACAGTGTGGCTCACACCTATAATCCTAGCACGCTGGGAGGCTAAGGCAGGTGGATTCCTCTGAGCTCACAGGGTCAAGACCAGCCTGAACAAGAGTGAGATCCCACCTCTAAAAAATAGCCAGGTGTTGTGGCAGGTCCCTATAGTCCCAGCTACTTGGGGGGCTGAGGCAAGACAATCACTTGAGCCCAAGAATTTGAGGTTGCTGTGAGCTGTGATGCCACAGTATTCTACCAAGGGTGACAAAGTGAGACTCTGTCTCAAAAAAAAAAAAAAAAAAAAGGGTCGTATGTCTCTCTAAAATGTAAGTACTTCTAAATTCGGCACCTGTAGCTCAGCAGCTAGGGTGCCAGCCACATACACTGAAGCAGGAAGGTTCAAATCCAGCCTGGACCTGCCAAACAATGACAACTACAAGCAAAAAATAGCCAGGCGTTGTGACAGGCACCTGTAGTCCCAGCTACTTGGGAGGCTGAGGCGGAGAATTTCTTAAGCCCAAGAGTTTGAGGTTGCTGTGAGCTGTGATGCCATGGCATTCTATCCAGGGTGACAGCTTGAGACTCCATCTCAAAATAAATAAATAAATAAAATAAAAGTACTTTTTTTTTTGAGGTGGAGTCTCAAGCTATTGATATAGGACAGGTGGCACCCCAGCCATCTTAGCTAAGTTGAGCTGGAGGACCCGCCTCCTCCGCCCTGGCAGTGTTAGTACAGTGGCAGCCGGCAGAGGAACCAGCAGGCTGGAGCGTAGGCAAGGGGTGACCCCCCCACCTCCCCAACCCCTGCCAGAGGCTATAGTAGCCAGAGGGACCAGACAACTGCTGGGGAGACATCAGTGCCTTAGTGTCTCCTTACCCTTGCATTTAAGACTGAACAGGAACCCCTATTTCCTATGCCTAAGTCAATTTCATGTAAGTTTCCTAGTCCTCAATTCCATGAATGGACTGTGTCCATTCGTTAATACATTCATTCACCTTGCCCCAGCAGAAGGGGCTTTTTCCATTCATTTATACGTTTATTCACCTGTCCAAGAGAAAGGGACTGTATTCATTCATTAATGCATTCATTCACCTTGCCCCAGTGGAAAGGACTGTATCCATTCATTTCATGGCCTCATATATAAGGAATCCATGGGCCTATATATACCCCTGGACAAAGAGCCTGCGGAAAGAGAGAGAGAGAGCACTTTTCTCCCCAGACTTGGGTTTTGTCTCTGCCAGGAGCTGTGGTGTTTTTGTATTCTTTTCTGTAAATAAATCCAGTTTTAGCACTGATCTGTGGTCCGTGGATTCATTCTTTCTTTGAATTACTAAGACCAAGAACCTACTGAAGATGAAATTCTGGTATCACTGTCACCCTGAGTAGAGTGCTATGGCATCATAGTTGACAGCAACCTCCAACTCAGGCTGAACCGATCCTCTTGCCTCAGTTTTTCTATTTTTAGTAGGGACAGGGTCTGGCTTTTGCTCAGGCAGGTCTCAAACTCATGTACTCAAGTAATCCACCTGCCTCGGCCTCCCAGAGTACTTGGATTACTGGCATGGGCCACCTTCCCTGGCTGAAATAAAAGCACTGCTAAAAAAAAAAACCTAGCCATAAGATATTTTTATACTTTACAAAATTAATAACTTCTTGATAAATATAATATTAAAATGTAATATGTAAAATTTTCCCAATTTTCTCAAAAATAACTTCATATATTGGCTTGTTCAAATAAGCTCTATATAAACTCTGCATCATGCATTCGATAACCCTCTTAAGCTCTTTCAATGTGTGATATTTCCTCTTCTTCTTTCTGGCTTTCATGCCATATGTTTGGCCTGCTCAGTTTTCTGCAATCTGGATCTTCATGAACTGCATTCTTATGGTGTAACTAACACATTCTTTTGCTTGTTGTATTTCCTGTATGCTGGTGTTTACAATTTGAGGCTTGTTTAGGCTCAGGTTTGAATTTTTATTAGCATGACAATTCCACAGTGCTGCCAGTAGCTTTGATTGCACCATAGAATGCCTGCTAATCCCAGGATTAGTATTCTTGAGGTTGTTCAGTTAAAAAGTGGTTGTGTGGGGTGGCGCCTCTGGCTCAGTGGGTAGAGCACTGGCCTCATATACTGAGGGTGGCTGGTTTGAACCCAGCCCTGGCCAAACTACAACAAAAAAATAGCCGGGCATTCTGGTGGGCACCTGTAGTCCCAGCTACTCGGGAGGCTGAGGCAAGAGAATCGCCTAAGCCCAGAAGTTGGAGGTTGCTGTGAGCTGTGATGCCGACCGAGGGTGATAAAGTGAGACTGTCTCTTAAAAAAAAAAGTGGTTGTGTGGGGAGACAAGGGCATGTATCAGTCACCTCTGTATGTCCAGTGCCAAGCATCACACTCAGAGCATCCAGAGCAAGCCTCAGGCAATGTTTGCTGAATTGAAGCAGTTGATGAAGTCCAGATTTTCAGGGATACTTGCTCTTCTCAACTGAGATGCCCCAAATTTTGTTAATTCACATCTGTATGTTGTAAAAGTTCTCTTTTATGGCCCTGGCCAATTTTGGCCAGTTCAGTTTAAGTCTGGTATTTTCCATTTCACCTTTTTCTCTTAAATAATAATATTCAGAAAATAGATTAAGTATAGAGTTGATACAAGCACAAAATTTGAGGACAGCCACCCAGAAAACACTGACTCCAAATGAATAGGGTCAGCATTGCAAAGTGGAGAAATTAAGGTTTTACTTATGTAGGCACAGATGACAAATTTTAGCAAAATTACATTTTCCATATGAGACCAATGCATACATTATAGCAATTTGATTAGTTACAGATTGTTACATTCCAAGAAAGTTTACTTGATTACTCCATGACAAGGGGTGGTGATCTGAAGGGGTCTTATATGTAATACCATTTGGTCTTCCTAATTACTTGTAGGAAAAAAAAAGACAGAAGTTGCAGCTGCACACCGTATGACTAAGGCCACACAGCCACATTCTTCTCATTGCTCAGAATAATTAAAGTTCCAACCACTTTAAGTTTGAATTATTTAATTTCACAATAGAAGTTAAAATGAGAAAAATGTTGAACATTCTAACATTCTTAAGAATGAGCATTAGTCACATTAATTGTAAAATTTTTTAACTAAGTGTATTTTAAAAGTTAGTATTTTGCTCAATTTCAATATTATTTTAGAAATTGATATCTTAACTATCTATGTTTTAATCTTCCATGATGAATGGTCCTTGTTCATTTGGAAAATTTACCACTCTGCCAAAACTTTATTTTCTATGTAGTTAGCATGTCTTTCTTTTGATAAGTAATGTATAAATATTTTTAAAACAGGGTACTTTTTTTTTTTTTTTTGAGACAGGGTCTCACTTTGTCACCTAGACTAGGGTGGTGTGGCTTCATAGCTCACAGCAACCCCAAACTCTTGGGTTCAACTGATCCTCTTAGCCTCCGAAGTACTTGGGACTACAGGCACCACCACTATGCCCAGCTATTTTTAACATAGACAAGGCTACTCAGGCTGGTCTTGAAATCCTGAGCTCAAGGAATTCCCCCCACCTTGGCCTCACAGAGTGATAGGATCACAGGCGTGAGCCACCACAGTCGAGAGCCACCACACTTGGTCAGAACACATACTTTTTTAGGAAAATATGTTTAGCAAACCTAATATTGAAATCTGTAGGTTCTATACCCTTAAAAAATTCCCCTTTGCAGATGGAAGCAGGAGAAGGGATAGGGTACAATATCACATAGGAATAAGAGTTGAGATGAGGAGAGGCACATGTTCAGGGCCTGAAATGGGTACAGGGTTGGCCTGTTAGGTGATGGAATACTTCTGAACTAGGATCACAGGGGGAAATAGGAGTAGGCCCAGCAGTGTGGCCTATTTCACACACAAGACCCCTGAGCCTCATCTTTAACTTATGATGTAAGGAGCCATGTACCTTCAACATGAAATTACTTCCTAAGGAGCCCCCAAAGAAGTAAAATTCCCACAGAAGATAAATTCGCATGTAAGAATTGCAAAAATATATAAGAAGCCCAATCTTGGGAGAATAGTCAGAAAACCCAGCTGCTCCACACTGACTGCATGGTATAGGTGTGTCATTCACATGATCACAGTTACACACACGTACACACACTCTCACATAAACCCAAGCCATGCAAAAACTCAGGATAGGAATTTTAGAGATAACAGATAAAAATACTGAATCTTCAAACTGATAAAGTAGGAAATGTCATCCTTGGGATAAGTATGTTCAAAGTAATAACATGCTACTATGGCAAAAGTACAGATGATTATGAAAAAAATCAGATAGCTTGACAATTTAAAATATCAGAATGTGGACTAAATAGAAAACATATCTAGCTACCGAAGAATTAGTAAACCAGAAAAAGAAAGCTGAGAAAATCCCATCGAAATGAAGAGATGAAAAGTAGAAAGAGAAGTAAAGAGACATGTTAAACATTTAAAGAAAAGTCTGAAACAGAGAAAAAGGGAATGATGGAAAAGTAAAAATTGAAAGTTGAAATTTTCTAAAATTGAGAGACATGAAAGTATTTTTCCTTACATTGAAAAATACTACCTAATGTTAAACAAATAATAATAGTAAACTGCTAAACAAACTCATTATATTAATAGTAAAATTATAGAACTTTAAGATAAAAATCTTGAAAGCTAATGGGAGGTGGGAGTGATACATAAATAAAAGATGTAACAATAAATGGAAAATGGATTTTTTCAATAGACACAATAGCTGTCAGAGCATAGAGGAATAATGAATTCACAATATTGAGACAGAACAACTAACTCAAGAATTCTATCCTCAGGCAAATTATCATTTGGGAGAGGTGGCATACAGAATGAGCATCATATTTATTCCCTGTCTCCAAGATCTCACTAAACAACTATAAAGGATTATGGAGCTGTGTCCACAATGAGTTATATGTTTCTGCAAAGCTATTTTAACTCCAACTTGTTAAGAACATTCTTTTCACTTAGGCATCCACTCTCATCTGAAGCCTTTGGTAATCTTTTCCTGTATTTCACACTTAAATATGTATAGGGTACCAAGGAAAACTCGATAAAAGCCTTCCTCATGGATACACAGATGAAATGAAACAATCAGAAAAGAGAAATAGAGACAAGGTAAGAAGCAAAAGATTTGGGGGAAAATCTATGATTAAACATCTTTTAATACAGAAAAATACTGTATTTCTTTTAAAAAGGGAACATTTTCTATTTCTAAATGAAGTAGCAAAGAAAAACAAAAATATGTAGTAGAAGATATTTTTGAAAAAGAGTAGAAATAGTTGAAGTCAAGACTTATCTCAGAAACAGCATAGAAAAAATTAAAGATCTCAGGCACAATGTAAAGGTATATGACACACTTCCTGGGTGAAGGGCTCAACTACAACTTTGCACTTTACCTAACAAGCACAAACAATGTAACCTGATCATCTGTACCCTCAAATTAATCTGATACTTCAAGTAAAAAAGAAATTTCAAAAGAAAAACTAAAGACCAATCTTTAGTTTTAGATAATAGATAATGAGAATTTTAGATAGATCAGAGCACATCAGGACTTAAATTATAAAAAAGAAATTCAACAAAAACTCCCATAAATTAAGGGCACAGGTTTGACTGAAAGACCTCCACTGAAACTCTCAAAAGTCACGTACAAAAGAGGAAGAATCAGAATCGCATCACATTCTCAACAGCAATATTGAAAGCTAAAAAACAAGAAAGAAATGAGTTCATATTTCTGAGGAAAAATTATTGTTTAGTTTTATTTATTTATTTTTAAATTTTTATTTATTTAATTTTTGAGCTAGAATCTCACTCTGCTGCCTGGAACAGAGTGTCATGGCATCAGCCTATCTCACAGCAACCTCAAATTCCTGGGCTCAAGTGATTTTCCTGCCTTAGCCTCCTGTGTAGTTGGGACTTTGGGCGCCCACCACAACACCAAACTAATTTTTCCATTTTTAGTAGAGAGGGGTTCTCACTCTTACTCAAGCTGGTCTTGAACTCCTGAACTCAAGGGATCTACCTACCTTGGCCTTCCAAAGTAGAATTACAGGCGTGAGCCACCTTTCTTGGCCAGGAAAACTATCGTAAATTCAGGATTCTATATCGAGCCAAATGACCAATTATACATTAGGCTAAAATAAAGACATTTTTAGCTAGAAAGTGTACAAGTAACCTCGGTTCTACCCGACTGTCCTCAAGAAGCTAATAAAGGACTACTACATCAAAAGGAAGAACTAAACTAAGAAAGAGGAGAAAGACAAGTGGCCAGAGACAGGGGCTTTAACGTAGGAGAATAGTGAAGAAACCCCGGGTGACAGATAAGGGCAAGAAAACAGATGACTTTAAGATGTCAAACAAACAAACAATGTTAAAATTGGGGATTATCTGACATGTTTATGTGGAAAATAGTATTGAGAGTTCTCTTAATGTATGGGATTACTTGAGACAAATTATATCCATATATTCATTAAAAAATTCTGTAAATTAAAAAAAGATAAATATTAACTCTGACCCAACAATTTGACAAGGAATGGTCAATAACTATTGGCTCTGCATGAGTGGCAACTACATAAACATGAAGAAATGTAAATTGAAAGTGTTAATTTAACCAGACGTGAGGTATGCCATGTTAGGCAAGATCATAAGATAGTACATGAGAAAAAAAGAGGGCATATTGTATGATTCCATTTCTAAGACTTAGTACATGCAAACTAATCTACAGTGACAGAAAGCGGATCATTTTTTCTCTGGGGAAGGTGACAGCATGCTGGAGTGAAGGATTCCAAACGAACATGGGCAGCCTTTTGAGCATGATGACTATGTTCACTATATTTTGTGACCATGATAGTTTCACAGGTATATACATGTCAAAAATGTTCTCATTGTACACTTTAAATATGTTCACTATTAGACATTAATTTCTTTCTTTCCTTCTTTCTTTGTGAGACAGAGTCTCACTACGTCACCCTTGGTAGAGTGCTGTGGCATCACAGCTCACAGCAACCTCAAACTCTTAGGCTGAAGTGATTCTCTTGCCTCAGCCTCCCAAGTAGCTGGGACTACAGGCACCTGCCACAATGCCCAGCTAATTTTTGTTGCAGTTGTCATTGTTATTTAGCTTTCGTGGACCGGGTTCGAACCCAACAGCCTCAGTGTATGTGGCTGGCGCCACTGTGCTACAGACACCAAACCTAGATGTTAATTTCATCTCAGTAAAGGAAAATATTTAAATGTCAGAAGAAAACATTATGAGAATGATTAACATTTTTTGTTTAATCTGGTAATACCAAATGCCAGTGAGATTACAAAATGACTAGAACTCCATTTACTGCTGCTTAGAATGCAAAATTGTACAGTCACTCTGAAAAACTGCCTTGGTAGTTTCTTATAAAGGTAAACACAGCTGGGCACAGTGGCTCAGCCTGTAATCCTAACACTCTGGGAGGCCGAGGCCGGGTGGATTGCCTCAGCTCAGGAGTTCAAGACCAGCCCGAGCAAGAGCAAGACCCTCTCTCTAAAAAATAACCAGGTACTGTGGCAGGTGCCTGTAGTCCCAGCTATTTGGGATGCTGAGGCAAGACAATAACTTAGTCCAAGAGTTTGAGGTTGCTGTGAGCTATGATGCCACAGCACTCTACCAAGGGCAGCAAGGTGAGATTCTGTCTCAAAAAAGAAAAATAAAAAGTAAATATCCAGTTATTATATGACCCATGAATGCCAGGCCTTGGTAATTGCCCAAAAGAAATAAAAATGCATGGTCACACAAAATTTTTACATGAGTGGTCATAGAAGCTTTATTTATAACCACCAAGAACTAGAGACAACCCAAATGTCCTTCAACTGGTGAATTTATAAGCTCTTATATACCCATAAGGTAGAATACAGCTTGGAAAAAAACAAGAAGTAATTAGTAATACACATAACACCAAAGATGAATTTCTAAGGCATTTCTCAGAGAGAAAGAATGCGACATTCCAGAAAAGGCAAAACCACAAGGAACGGATAAAATGTTTGCAGGGATCAGAAGTGTGACTAGAAAGGAGCAACATATAGGAGTTTGCTTTTGGACTGTGGAGCACTTTTGTAGCCTGACTGTGGTGGTGGTTACAACAATCTGTAGTGTTAAAACTCAGAGAACTATAGGCCCCCCAAAAGGCAGTAGTAGATAAATTTAAAAATCAGTTAGTTTTTAAAAATCAATGCATCTTGAGTGTTTGTGATAGTGAAAGGACAACGTTGGAAGACGTAATTTAAAATCGGTAATTGATGGTCTCTTCCCTATGGTCCTAGAAGTCACAGAACAACCTGATGGCCAATCAATATCCAAAATGCCAGCATAGTCTGGGCCCAGTGGCTCACACCTGTAATCCTAGCACTCTGAGAGGCTGAGGTGGGCGGATTGACTGAGCTCATGGGTTCCAGACCAGCCTGAGCCAGAGTGAGACCTCATCTCTGAAAAAATAGCCGGGCGTTGTGGCGGGTGCCTGTAGTCCCCACTACTTGGGAGGCTGAGGCAAGAGAATCCCTTGTGCTCAAGAGTTCAAGTTTGCTGTGACACCAAACACTCTACCAAGACCAACAAAGGGAGACTGTCTCAAAAAAAAAAAAAAGAAAAAAAATGCTGGCCTGGAGATGGCAGGGGCGGAGTCTTCTAACAATTGTTTGAACTTAGACATTCACCACACTAAGGCCATGCTATAGGAAATATAAAAACATTTCTAAAAGAAAACAAAACAAACAAAAAAACATTTCTTACATCCTCTAAAGTTCTCAAGTACCAGAAATGGCAATGTGAAGTAGAATTTTTTATTAAAAGTTGTAATTAAATATAACTAGAAAATGATTATATTTCCAGCAGCAGTCTCAAAATGATTTTATCACAGGACTCAATTGAATGAAATGGAAATCAGCGTATGCATATTAAAAGCTATGTAAATATCGGCTGGGCCTGATGGCTGAGGCCTGTAATCCTCAAGCACTCCGGAAGGCCAAACTAGGTGGATAGGCTGAGCTCAGGAGTTGGAGACCAGACTGAGCAAGAGTGAGAACCCAGCTCTAAAAATAGTTGGGTGTTGTGCGGGGTACCTGTAGTCCCAGCTACTTGGGAGGCTGAGGCAAGAGAATCACTTCAGCCCAAGAGTTTGAGGTTGCTATGAGTTATGACACCACTACACTCTACTCAGGATGACAGAGTGAGACTCTGTCTAAAAAAATTTAAAAAGCTATGTAAATATGTTTAAACCTGAAAGCAGAGGATCTTGAAAAATTTGAAAAGCATAATTGTGTGCCTTAAATTGCACATAAGGAAAGACCAAATTTGCATAGACTAGGGTAAGCTGTTTACCTTAACCGTACATACAGCATAGCTCATGGCATTTCCAGTACACCTTTCCTTTATTTCTACTGAGTTGACAGAGTTGGAGCAGTTAGACCCCACTGGTCTGAATGGGTTTGGTTCAGTAAGGACGTCTACAGAGAGCCCTACTAGCACACTCAGTAGCAGCCCAACCTGCCTCCCTGATGCCCAAAGAGTTAGGAGTAAGGGATTAATTTGGAGCATGCCAGATACCCCCCAGAAGGCTGGAGACCTGAGGTCAGAAACTGTGGGAACAGGGCTGCAAAACAACGCAGCCACCTTCTCACACTCCCGCTTGGAATGAGGGACCCCAACTCCCCTTCCTCTATTTGCATTAGTCCAATGAGAGCAAAATCTCAAGGGAGGGCCCAGTTGGCTGCCTGTGTAGTAAGTGCCCAACATTTATTGGAATGTGCGTAAGGCTGTGAAAAAAAGTCTCTGCTAGAAAAAGCCCACTGATTTTTGAACCAGCAGGGCAGAGAATTTTGATTTACAGTTCCACCAAGACTGCACTGGGTGGAGAGCAGGAATTCCACAAATGGAAACTGGGACGCCTACAGGGAAGGAGAGGTGGTTATTGTGGCAACCAGAGCAGCCAGACCCTGCCCACTACACAGTACTCCTAAGGCAGTCACCTCAGGGGGTGTCACTGCACCCGGCCTGTTTTTCATTTTTATGGAGTTACATTTATCAGTCCTGTCAATTAACACAAGTTGAGCCTATGTCCAAGGAGGCTGTGTCTACTCTCAGATTAAACAAAAGAACACCAAACACCCACGTCTAGAACTTTATTTATTCACTCAAATGTAATTGAGAGTTCAGATTAATTAAACTACATCTTAACTTACAAAAAGATGAGTTAACAACAAAAGCATAACTAATCTTATAATCTCCAGTGAGACTGAGGCTTCACAACTTCAGAATTCTGAAATGTCCTTGGAGCAGCAGGCAGTGGCAGGACCGCACAGGTGTGAGGCTTGAAGACTTCAGGGTTCAGAGTCCCCATGTTTCCAGCAAGCAAGAGTCTGATCTCCTTTGGAAATGTCATTCCTCCACAGGCATTGAGCTTGTGGGGCCTTCCAAAGGCCCCCACATTCCCCTTCCGAGGCAAGTCTATAATGTATCAACAGCCCTGGAGCCAGCACAGATCGCTGCATTTCCGAAGGAGATGCAGAGGGGTGGTGTGTTCTGGTCCTCCAACTTGTGGGAACCATTATGCACAGGCATTTGGGGCAGACGTGATGGCAGAGTCACACCAGCTCCCCTCCAGAGGAGGTGGGAAAGAAATGGAGCACACAGGACTCTGCCGGGCCCTAGTGCAGACCGGCATCAGGGTGCTGGGCTGCTTCTTCTTCTTGTGCTTTTTACCTTTCCTTTTGCTGGCACACTTGGGACAGAATCACTGCATTTCTTATGGTGGTGCAGCCATTATTCTGACACAGGGCCAGTGGTACCAGTCATTGCAATCATCACAGCTGATCATCAGACTTCCATCGTCAGGCCTATTACACCCAGGACAGATCCAGATCTGCTCGTCCCTCTCATCTCAGATCGCATAGTGCTGACTGTCTCTGTCACCACGCCGCGGAGAGGGCAGCAGCACTGGGCAGGCGGTGGGCATGAGGGGTGGCTGTGCGAGCTCAGTGCCCACATGCATGGGGCGGAGGGCTGGGACTATGGCAGCCAGGGATAGCATCTTGGGCCAGTTCATAGAGGGGGCTGGCTTAGCCTCTGGGAGGGGAATCACTTTGCTAATGACAATCTTGTCCTGGCCAGCACCGACTCAGAGGGTTAATCTGGGGATAACTAGACTCGGGGCTGGGATGACTGGCTCCACTTTTATTTTTTCATGCTTGTATTTCTCCTTTTCTTCTCTTCTCCCTTTCTCTGTTTTCTTTCTCCCTCTCCTTCTCTTCCTTCTTCTTTTCCCTCCTTTCCTTCCTCTCCTTTTTGTCTTTTTTCCTTTCTTTCTCCTTAGGTTTCTCTTTTTCCTCAGTTTTTCCCAAAGCATTGGTGCCAACCAGGGCAGCAGGGTGGGGACCCTGGCTGTGGTGGGGGCGTGGAACAGGGCCAGAGCCATCTCTTTCGGGAACAACCCCAGAGGGGCTAGTGCTGCTTTCACCGTATCTTCTCCACCTTTATCTTTTACTTTCTCTTTTTCTCTTTATCTTTCTTACCTTTTTCTCCATCTTTTTTTTTTTTTTTATCTTTGTGCTCCTCTTTCTCCTTCCTCACAATTGCATCTTTCTTTCTTTCTTTTTTTTGAGACAGAGCCTCATTTATTGCCCTAGATAGAGTACTGTGGTGCCACAGCTCACAGCAACCTCCAGCTCCTAGGCTCAAGCAAGTCTTCTGCCTCCACCTCCCAAGTAGCTGGGACTACAGGCGCCCACCACAACACCCAGCTGTTTTTTGGTTGCAGCCGTCATTGTTGTTTGGCGGGCCCGGGCTGGATTCGAGCCCACCAGTTCAGGTGTATGTGGCTGGTGCCTTAGCCGCTTGAGCCACAGGCGCCGAGCCACAATTGCATCTTTCGATCTCACTTTTGGATCAACATCTTTAAATTCCATTATTTTAAACTGGGAGGGCTCTGAGTCCTCATCTTTCAGAAACTCCTTCCACGGATACTTTGTTTCCTTGCCAGCTTCCTTTACTTTCTCTTTCTCTTTATTTCCCTTGCCTTTGCTTTTATCCTTGTTTTTGTCTTTTCCCCTCTCCCTGTCTCTCTGCTTTTCTTTCTTTTCCATTTTAGTCCTCAGTTCCTTTTTAAATTTCTTCTTCACCTCTACTGACGAAGGCAGCTTAGCTTTTTCTTCATACACCTTGTGGAGAGGCTTGGGAGTGGGAGGGGACACAGAAGCAGAAGAGATATAAAGAAAGTTGGGAGGCATATTTGAAGGCATGCTCTCCACAGAACCTCGTTAGTTGAGGAATCCATTGCCCTGGGGTTATCAGACTTGCAAGTTCCACCCCACAGAGGCAGGGGAGTGGATCTTGACTTTGTGAAATTGTTTGAGGAAGTGGAGGCTTTTGGAGTGGTGTGCTCCAAACCTGAAATTCTTTGGGAGTTGGTAAAAATGCCTCCTTTGAATTCTGATCCAGAAGAGAATTCAAAAGTATCTGGCTTTCCTTCAGCGCAGGCACCTGCAATCACAGCACTGATAAGAGTTGTGGATCATTTTATCTGTCGCCCCAAACTCTTACGGCTGATCCTTGTTGCTCAGCTTCCCGGAATCAGGAGCTTTTTGTGTCTGCTTCACCTGGACTGCCTCTCCACCGACATTTTCACTTCTTGTATCTAAAGGAATCCTGGTTGGTGTTTCTGGTCTGACGGGTACCTGAGGGATATGAGTCCTAACTTTGGGGCTCTTGGGATTCTTGGGGCTCTTAGAATGTCCCAGTAGTTTCTTCTGTTTAGACATCGTTTTTGGTGGCCAAATAGGACTTCCAACCATTGTTGGTGACTCAGTCTTCTGTCCTGGAGAAGTAGTTTTAGTCTTTGTTTTGTTGTAACTCGTATAGCGGAGAAAGTCAGACCCCACTTATGATGCAATTAATCAATAAGAATTTATTGATAATTTGATACACCTGCAGGTACACCTGCAGGGAGCTGTTGTTGTGGCCAACAAGCAGCCCCAATGGTAAATCAGAGGGGTTTATATACTGTAAATACTGCTGGAGCAAGCTTGTACACAAGCTAAATCATTGCAGTTAGCATAGCTCAGCACAACTCAGCATAACTCAGGGGTCACAAGGCAGGGGTACATACATTGGCTCATAAAGGGTTACACAACTCAGGGTGGGGGTACATGCTGACTTAGCTCATATAAGCAAATCACATTAGGGGTTACAAAATTCAAAACAAGGGTATATATTACCTCATGGGTCACAGGTACATTAACTCATGGATCACAAGATGGGGGTCACATAGTTCAACATAAGTTGATAAAGTTTCCAAGGAACTCAGGACTTTCCACCAAGGGCTTTCTCTGGCATCAACCCTTCCCTTCCTCTTTTCCTTATCTTTAAGCTTCTCCACCCTTGAGGGGGCTGGGACTAAAAGGCTTAGAAGAGGTTTCCTTTTCAAAGGTAGGGGGCTTGTTCTCCACTGGTCTTAGCAGGGAATCAAGGGGGTCTGGTCATCACAGTTTTAGGTGTAAAAGACTTGGTTTCTAATGGTTTTGCAGTTGGCAACTGTGATTTTGCAACTACAGTCAACAGGTGGCTCTGGGGACTCAGGGGCAAGGTCTATGCTGTCCTGCACATGCTCTGGAGGGAGCATGGGTGGGACCTTTTGCATATTTATTGAGCCAAGGGATTCTCAAGCTTCCAATAACACATCTAGGCTGTCCCTTTCCATACTCAGCAGCCAGGGTGGCTTCGTGGCAGGAATTTCTTCAGCTTCAGGGCTGTCCAGTGGTCCCTTACCCAGGAAATTCTCATCATTCATAATTTCTTCCTCCTCCAGTTCATCATCCTTTTCCAAGGGAACCTGCCTGGCTTCTGCTGAGGTGCCTGCATCCTCCTCTTCTTCCTTTTCCCGAGAAGACACAATGGGTGGCATGTAATCAGGGATGTGTTCTTTTCTTTCTTCTGCACCTTTACTTCCAGGTTGAGGATACTGAAGTGCATTGTTCTTGCTAACAGGAAATGAAGAGATTCAGTGTGGAAAGTGACAGGTTCAATATTGTGAATATAATCTTCTAGTTCATGCAGACTAACCCCATAAGTTGGACAGCTTTACCAATGTCATCCAAAGTTGGGTCTGTTTGGCCATGGATCTCAGAGTGCCGATGGCAGTCACGGCCCAGCTGCTGCAGATAGTGAGGCAGCATGTTCATGAGGAAGTGGCAGGCGCTGAGCTGCACCAAGTCCTAGCCCAGACCCTGGCAGATCTGCACCACCGAGACCCTCAACAGCGACCTGGAGTAATTCTCACACATCCTGCTGCCACCTCACTCCAGCCACACCCCGCCTGACCTTAACAGTGCCCCCCCCATTCAACCAATAGGGCCCCAGTAATGAGGAAATCATCTCCCAGGCAACCAGCTCACCACAAAGGCTGCTCCTGGTCCCGGGGTGTAGAGTACAGCCTGAGGCAACCTTTCTGCTGTGCATTCCAGCACAGAACAAAGCCCCAGACCCTAACCCTGCTGGCCTTATATAGATTTGCCCCACCCACCCTGGCCCAGGGCCATGAGCAATGGCCTCACGTTTGACCTGGGCTGCCCCTGTCCATGAGTTAGCTGGACACAGGCCAACAGGAGGACCCACAGTGTGTGCTCTGTCTCGGGATCCTGCTGAGAAAGCCACGTTCCATCTCCTGTTAGACACCTTTGAAGAAATGCTTCAGGATTTTGATCCCACCTGTTGAAAGTTTCTGTCCACAGCTCTGCTCTGGTCTTGAGCTGATCCCAGCACCAGTGGAATGGAAAGGCTGCTCCACTTTAATTTTTCAGTCAGAATTGTGCAGGCTGACCCCCCTGCTAACATCTGAGTGTTGGCTGTTTTGTGTGCTGTGACTCATCAGTCATCTTCAATCAGGGCACAAACCTGATGCAAGTTATCAGGTTACATGCCTTGTGGGGAAGCTGTGATAAACTCATCAGGAGGAGAAGAGAGCTCTAAGAGATTTCTTTCACTCCTCTTCAGGATGAAGAATGTAGCAGTTATCTCCAAGATTAATGGCTGAAGTTTTCATGAATCCATTTAAGGGAGCTAAAGGGCATCTTTGAAAAGAGCCCCAGGGCAGAAAACAGAAAACCTCTGCAACCCTCAGGGCTTCAGTTTCCTATTTTAAAAAGAAAACAGTTGGCTCAGAGCCTATAGCTTAAGCAACTAAGGTGCCAGCCACATACACCTGAGCTGGTGGTTTGAACCCAGCCTGGGCCTGCCAAACAACAATGACAACTACAACCAAAAAATAGCAGGGCATTGTGGCGGGTGCCTGTAGTTCCAGCTACTTGGGAGGCTGAGGCAAGAGAATCACTTAAGCCCAGGAGTTGGAAGTTGCTGTGAACTGTGATGCCATGCACTCTACCCAGGGCGACAGCTTGAGAATCTGTCTCAAAATAAATAAATAAATAAATAAATAAAAACAATTTGAAATTGATGATGACACACATTAATTTTACTTCCATGTTATATAAAAATTTAATAATTTCGCATCTAAAATTAGGCATGACAATATTAAGGTACTCAAGAAAATGAAAAATGGCCAGTTCAGCCTCAGTACTGGTGGAAAACAAGCTAACACCGGTGTGGGAAAGAAGAATGCAGAAGTCCCTGAGGTCACCCATGGCCCTAGCAGAGAGCTTGCTGTGATTCTTCAGCCATTGAGGGATCTCCTAAAAAGTAAGTGTTCTAGCATTTTGATGTGGTTATTTCAGAGATAACCTGGATGCTGATGAGTTTTTGAGGAACACTTATTTCCACATAATCACAGCTTCATCATGCTATTGCCAGTCACTTTGAGGAAATTGTCACAAGTATGATGTTTTTCTTAGGTGACTAGGCAAGCTATGTAGAAATGCTCATTCTGTGATGATATGTTTATGGCGTCTTTGTGAGGTCACTGTGATACAAAAATCATAAAAAAAAATGTTAAGGAATTACATTGTATCCTTTATCATCTCTAATAACTATTAAAAATAATTGAAATTCAGCTCAGCGCCCATAGCACAGTGGTTAAGGCACTAGCCACATACACCAAGGCTGGCAGGTTAAAACCCAGCCCCAGACAGCAAAGCAACAATGATAACGGCAACAAAAAAATAACTGGGCATTGTGGTGGGCTCCTGTCCTCCCAACTACTTGGGAGGCTGAGGCAAGAGAATCACTTAAGCTGAAGAGTTTAAGGTTGCTGTGAGCTGTGACTCTACAGCACTCTACTGAGGGCAACATAGTGAGACTCTGTCTCAAAATAATAATAATAATTGAAATTACTTTAAAATATTTCTACCCCTACACAATGAACTTTTGAAAAAATAATTTTATGGTGCTTGGGTGGTGACTGTGGCTCAGTCATAGGGCACCAGCCTCATATACTGAGGGTGGTGGGTTCAAAACCGGCCCCAGCCAAACTGCCACAAAAAAATAACCAGGCGTTGTGGTAGGTACCTGTGGTCCCAGCTACTTGGGAGGCTGAGGCAAGAGAATCGCCTAAGCCCAAGAGCTGGAGGTTGCTGTGAGCTGTGATGCCACTGCACTCTACCAAGGGTGACAAAGTGAGACTCTGTCTCAAAAAAAAAAAAAATTATGGTTCTTGAAGTAGATCAGTAAATTCTGGTCAATACTAACGAGGGTGAGTTTGCCCTACATGAGCAGCCACATAACGGGATACCAAATGCTGCCTGAATCAATGAGGCCACGCATAGTACAGCTTTGTAACTGTAATTAATTTCTCACACACATAGTACAGCTTTGTAACTATAATTAATTTCTCAGAGAAGTAAATCAAAACAAAATTATTTGCTAAAGCCGCATACTAGATATTCAAAAAATATCTAGTGGTTTTCTAATATTGATGCTTCAATTTGTAAAGATGTTAAGTTTACCTATTTAAAAACTCATAAATTTTAGAGCTTAAAGTAAAAAAAAACCTCACATAACAATACGTAACTGGATCTAATCTATTTCATTACATTTTTTACTTATGGGAAAACCCAGGAGATTTATGAAATCTACCTGAGAGCTTAACCAGACACCCAATGTTTAGTCTCTGGTATATATCACAGAGTTCTGTAACTCCCAGCTGGTTATAATAAAAATAAAAGTTAAAAACTTAGGGGTTTATTTTTACTTAAAGAATGAAATATTTTATTTAAAATAAGTAAACAGAAAGCTAATTTAGGGAGACAATGTGATATTCCTAAAGCAAATGTGAATTTCATTCAGTTTGGAAATACATGCATAATAATAAACTGTAACGTGAAAAATACATGTTTCTTGCTTTGCAGAAACCGTACCCGTGCATCTCAGAGCTCAGGGCTATGTCTTGCTGTCTTTTCTTGCCTTTCAGGTATCCTGAAGTTTACCTTTCACATGGCCACCCTCAGTTTTCTTTAAACTTCAACTTCTAGAACTGACTTGGAAGTTTTCTTTCATCCTGCCCAAGATATGAAAACATAATGTAGTTTGCTTTAAGGGTTTTCCAGGGTGGTGCCTGTGTCTAACTGGGTAGGGTGCTGGCTCCACATACTGAGGGTGGCAGGTTCGAGCCTGGCCTGGCCAAACTGCAACAAAAAATATCCAGGCATTGTGGTGGGCACCTGTAGTCCCAGCTACTCGGGAGGCTGAGGCAAGAGAATCACCTAAGCCCAGGAGTTGGTGGTTGTGTGAGCTGTGATGCCATGGCACTCTACCGAGGGTGATAAAGTGATACTCTTGTCTCAAAAAAAAAAAAAAAAAAAGGATTTTCCATGTTGCTCAATGAGCAATTACCTAGCTACCATTTACGTTTTACTGAATACCTCTGAAGTGGATACTTTTGAAGGAGTTTATATATTGTGCCAAATTTCCATTTCATAGGATTGCTTTGCTGAAATACTTATTGTCCCTAATTTATCCATACCAGAGTATAAATGACCATAATTAAGTTAAATTATTACCTCTCTAAAGAGATTTACAAATTGATGGGTGGAGGAATTATTCGCTTTTTAACAGTATTTAAAAACCTATAATAAATGTTATGCTGGGATAGTTTTTAGAAGCTGTATATAGAATACAAGTTCTGTGAAATAACATACAAAATATTATAAGACACTTAAAATTGTTTCCCCATGGTCAAGTTAGTTGGCAGAGACTGGGTTAAACAAGATTTAAAAGGCATCTTTATCAAGAACTTCTCAGAGTCCTTCTGCACCCACCTCCCAACCTACTGAATCTGTCACCACATATGGAAAGTGGGAATCAGAACATTCAACCAAAAATTAAAAGATGAAAACATAATGGTCAAGAACTAAGAGAGTTGCAGACCTTCCCACATCTATGTAGGAGAAATTATAAGAATTGTGAGAATAGTAGGCAGAAAATAATGAATTAAGAAAAAAAATTATGTAGCTCTTCAGATTGAAACAGATTTGCCTTTAGCTACTTCATGATGAGATTTCCAAAATACCAAGACTAAAAGGGAGGGAAAAAATCCCCAAAGCATTCTGAAAGAAGATAGCAGATTCATTATAACATAAGAATTGTGCAAAAAATCCAAATAACAATAATTTGAACTTCTGGAAGTAAAGGATTTGAAAATTAGATTTCTATTCCTGATCAACATTCATTCAAGGGTGAGGGACATTTTCAGACCTTCAAAGACTCAAAAAATTTGACTCCTACAAACCTCTATGAAAAAAAATAAAGAAGTTGTACTTCAGAAAAAATATAAATGAAAGAGAGGCACTTCCACCGGCAGAGAATTCTCAGACCACCGAGGCTTGTACCAAAGGTCTTTATTGGTGGTGGGGAGGGAGGCTGCAGAGCAGCACTGAAGAGGGGAGAGAGTGGGGAAGAGAAGAGAGGAGAGAGTAGAGAAGAGCGAGAGAGAAGAGAAGGAAGGCAGAGAGCAGAGAAGGAAGACAGAGGAAGGCGGGAGAGAGAGAGAAATGGAGGGGAGGGGGACAGATTCTTATATAGGGGAGTTTTAGAATGGTGACGGGCTGGTGGGATACCCAATAAGGAGTTACTCCTCCAGCGGAAAGAGCCATTAGGGGCGGGCAGCGGGAAATTGGAACAGGGGTGAGCAGGCCACTCCCTGTGCTAGGGGAGGAGTTGTAAGTTTAAGGGTAGGAAGGGGCTTTTTTAGGGGAAGGGGCTTTCTGAGGCAATAATCTAACAATCAATCTAAGAGAAATTTAGAAGAAAAAGAAGTAAACAGAAAAACTACTAAACTACATACTTAAGGGTAATAGTTGATAGTTTACATGAATGTAGAAACAATAATCTAGAAGTAAAAGTGTGATAGGTTAAAAAACTGAAAAAAGGAGCAGATCAGAACACTCAAAACCAAAATGTAACCAAGGTGGCATTGTTTATTTCGATATGTGGGTGTGAGTAAGCTAAGATCTAAAGAATGTTGGGGGTAGGGTTAGGGAGGGAGGCCAGTCTTATATAGTTGGCTGAGAGGGAGTTGTTTCTATCAAGGACCACCAAACCGTTGTTCTCATCAAAACATCAAAGATGTTATCTCATTATGGAGACTCTCCTGGCAGGTTCTTCTTGTCAGAGTGTCAGCATATTTCGATGGGGTGTGTCTGTAATTAGGCAGTGCCAGGATAAGCCTGCAGCCTGTCTCTCTTATCTGAGTTATGTCCACTTATAACAAAGTCTCACAGAGCAGCTTTTCAAGATAGGATGAGTTTGGCCAAGCTAACATTCCCAATTACTTGTTTGGTGTTTTGGGAATTGGGTGTGGTCCTTATAAACCACTTTCTGCATGACTTAGGGACAGTGTGGAAGCTTAAAGGGAAGTACTGTTAGGGTGTGGGTCATATCTGAGGTGAGCTCGCCAGAGAAATAATTCTCCTAAGGATTTGTTAGTGATGGCCTGTATGTGATTTTTGTAAAATTTTGGTTATTAGGTGAAAGAAGCAGGGAGCAAATAGTTAAATAAGAAAAAAGGTTCTTATGGGTCTTATAAAATGTAAGAACCAAGTTAGTTTTGGGAGGGCTGATTGCACAGCTGACCAAATGGAGTCTTCTATCTCTTGCTGGCTGAACTGCCTGAGCTAGGCAGTGTTTTCTAATATTCTCTGGGTCCTCTATCAATTTGGCCCATCTTCTTTTTCTTTGATGAAAAAGAAGTGAGAGGTGTTAACTAAAGCTCTCACTTCTCCTTCCTTTGTTAGGAGGTGGTCTAAGGCCATTCTATTATCTGCGGTCATGCGCGCCAGGGAATTTAGAGAGGGGGTTAAAATTTGCTATGAGCTATGATGCCATGCTACTCTATCAAGGGTGACAAAATGGGAATCTGTCTCCAAAAAAAGGAAAAAAAAAGTTTACAATTTTCTCCTGTGTCCTGGATTGTATGTTTTTAGGGAGGGGTCTGTAAGGTTTTTGAGGTAGTATATTGGAATAGTTTGCTGGGATTCGTTGAAGTAGGGATGTGGCTCCTGGCTGCAGTGGATGGCAAAGCCAGTGACTCTGTTTAAGGTTGTTAAAAGTAACCTTCTGAGAATCTGAGTGATTGAATACATGGAGATGTCAGCCCAGGGTGAAATGGATTTTGTGGTAAGGCACAAAACTATAGGGAATATGATGAGGAGTGTGACTAAGTAATTTTTCCTGAGCATTTCTATGGTGGAGGTTAGTCTGTGTCATATGGTGGTGTTAGAGCTTGTGTAGAGGGACCAGAAAAGTATCCTTCAGTGTCTGTCAGACAGCTGATTAATTCCCAGGGGTGGTCAAAGTCACACTGTGAAAAGAAATGTGAGGATGAGGTGCTTTAAGGGAGGTGGGCCTGAGGATAGTACAAAAATTATTTGTGTTCCAAGGGATAGGGATCTAGTGTTTTTGCAAATTTGACAAAAGGGGGTTGATTATGTTATTTTACATTCAGCAGAAAAGTTCACTGGTATTTTTGCTTCATCTTGTTTGCATTTCCAGAGGGCTAGGAAAAAGATTGCCAATATAAGGAGTATGCAGACCCAGGCTGCCAAGTAGAGGTCATACATCTCCATCAGTCTACAGAGCTGTTATTCCAGCTTCTCAGGGGTCTGGGAAAGTCAAACAGAGTTTGGGGGAATTAGTTTGCTTTTCCATTGTTTTCTTGTTCAGGATTTAAATTAGACTTATGTATCCAGTGGGGTATGCCAATGACTCTGACTACAGTGGGGTGTTGAGAATGACTGTGTATGGCCTGTCCATCATGGTGTTAGCCTGTTTGGGGGTAAGACTGATTTTTTAATATTTATTTGTTTATCAGTAAGGTCATCAGGTTGGTCCCAGGAAAGGGGGTTATAAGGAGTAGGAAGGCTGGGTTGTACATGTTTTCTGAGTTTAGCTCTGGTTTCAATTAGAGTGGGCAGATAATTTCCCAATGGGCTCAGGTCACTGGGAAGGGGTGTTAATAAAAAGGATCTGCTGTACATTATTTCAAATGGGCTGTAAAAAGTGGGGGGCCCTAGGCGTAGCCCTAATCCTCATGAGTGCAATGGGTAACGGGGTGGTCTAGCATAGTCTGATTTCTTGGCTTAGTTTAGTCAGATGGGTTTTTATGATAGAGTTCATTTTTCCTACTTTTCCTGAGAATTGAGGCTGGTGTAGAGTATGTAAATACCTGCGAATACCATGGCCTGTAGAACCTGTTGGGTGACCTTTACTTATAAATGAAGGGCCATTGTCTGACTGAATTGAGACCGGAGACCTAAACAGGGAATGATGTGATTGAGGAAGACTTGGGCAATTTCTGAGACCTTCTCAGAAGTGGTTGGGAAAGCTTCAACCCATCTTGAGAAGGTATCTACTAGCACCAATAAGTATTTATGTGGTTTATGGGTAGGCATATAAGTGAAATCAATTTGCCAGTCTTGGCCAGGGATGTAATCTCTGGCCTTGTGGGTAGGAAATGAGGGGAGTCGTGGGCCCTGGGGAGAGACTGTGGAGCAGATTTTGCAGTTTCCAGTAGAAAGAAGTTGGGGAAGACTTTTACAAGTGACTATGGGTTTGAGGAATTGAAGGAGAGAGTGATGGCTGATGTGAAATTGATTATGCAAACATAGAGAGATTTGGGGGGTTTGTTTCTTGGGTAGGATATAATGGCCATCTTTGAGACACCAGGGTCTCTATTTTGTTAGTTTTGCTGTTGGAAAGTCTCTGATGCTGACCATGTGGGAGAGAAATTGGTTAGGGTATAAAATGTATATTTATATTTTAGAGCCCTTTTGGGGACTGAAGGTCAACTTTGTTGTTTCCAATTGTGATGAGACCACCGGAACTTTGATTACTTCTACAATGGATAATGGCAGGGGCTTTTGGTTTCTTTGTAGCCTGTAAAAGATGATAAATAAGTTTTGCATTGATTATGGGTAAGCTCTTAGTTGTGATGAAAACCTTGTTCAGCCCATATGGTAGCATGCAAGTGGACGATATGAAGCGTATTTGGAGTCTGTATAAACATTGACAGACAGTCCTGAACTAGACCTAGTCACTCAACTAGACCTAAGGCTATGAGTTCTGCATTTTGGATATAATGTCTATGGGTAGTGGTTGAGCTTCTATCACCTGGGATAAAGAAACAATAGAATATCCCTCACAGCATTGGTCCTCAAGTATGTAGGAGCTGCCCTCAATAAGCTAGATGTGATCTGCTTGTTCTACCATAGTTTCAGAAAGATGTGGAAAGGGAGATTGCAGAATCTTTATTGTATCTGCACCGCAGTGTGAGACTAAGTCAGTGTCTGTCTGAGGGGTTGATAAAAGAGAAGCAGGATTTAAAGGAGAACATTTTGCTAGTGTGATATGTAGGACTCTGAATAGGATTTGGAGTTGTTGTATCTGAATGGGGGAGAGGGCCTGCATAGATTTGTGAGAAAGGAGGTTGGTTAAACTATGGGAGGAAAAGACAGTGGTGGGTCTACTGAAAGTAATCTGACTTGCAAAGATTAAAACTGGGCTACTGTCAGGGCCCTTAGGCAGGTGGGCCATCCTGGAGTGGTGGTACCAAGTTGTTTGGAGAGATAAGCTATTATTTGTAGGCAGGGCCCTTTCCTTTGTCCTTAGAGTCCTGTTGCTGTCCCATTTCTTTCAACAGTGTATACAAAAAATGGTGTGGAGAGATCAGGAGGGCAAAAGTAGGAGTGGAAGTCAGAGCCTGTTGGAATGTTTTGTTTTGTTTTGTTTTTAATATTTTATTTATTTATTTGCGATGTTTGGCCGAGGCTGGGTTTGAACCCGCCACCTCTGGCATATGGGACCGGTGCCCTACCCTTTCGAGCCACAGGCGCCGCCCCTAGCCTGTTGGAATGCTGTTGTTGTAAGACATGTTCTTTAATAAAAACATATAGCAAGGCAATATATCTAAATATGGCCAATGAAAGAAAAATAATTTTTTTAAAGAGACCCGTATGAAGGTTGTTGACATTGCTCACCTGTGTGCCTATTCATGTTATTAAAAATATATGGAATGCTTCACAAATTTGCATGTCATCCTTGCACAGGAGCCATGCTAATCTTCACTGTATAGTTCCAATTTTAGTATATGTGCTGCCCAAGCACTTCTTTTTTTTTTTTTT